>NW_005842613.1:35509-78477 GCF_000455745.1 Alligator sinensis | reverse complement strand
CACGTGGTGCTCCCCACACACCACGGTTTGGCTCGGGAAAGCCGCGCGAGGCCTCCAGCCGCAGCAGAAAGTGGGGCTGCGGGACCCACGGCTTTTCTGTGCGGGGTCTGGTGAAAATGGTCCCAGCTCACACCCTTGTGCTTTCTTTGCTCAGTGTCACTGCCCACCAGGCAGTAATTAATTGCTCTGGGAGCGACACACTTATTTACACTGGTGCGGGGGTGCCCAATGGGTGCTGTGCTGCCGCCTGAAACGCGGCCACTTCACCCAGCGCGCTACAGCCGTGGCTCTCAACTCGTTGTCCCAGGCAGGACCCATTTGTAAACGTGGACGGCCAGTCCTGACCCCCAGGGTGTGGGGCACGGGGGCCCCAAGCAGCCCCGTGCAGGCTGGAAGTCTGCCAGCCTGCGAGGGAAAAGCCAGGGTTGTCTCCTTTACAGGAGAATCCGTTTTTAAAGATTGCTCGTGACCCTTTTGTATATTCTTGCAACCCACTCGTGGGTTGAGAAATGCTGTGCCAGAAACTGTTGTGTGACTCCTATGTAGTTGCACAGGCTTAAATGTCTGTCCACAGCTTACTCAAGGGCAAGTTAGTTCATAGACATTCAGGCTGGAAGGGACCTCGGAAGATCATCGAGTCCAGCCCCCCGCCCCGGGGGCAGGAAGTCAGCAGGGATCATATTCAAGGCAAACTACTACATGCTCTCCTATGGTTGTAAGCATTGGGCCCCTCCATGACCATCCAGTGTAGTTTACATCAGTGTACAGGCCTACATAAATTACTTCATGATGATGTGCCCTCAGAAGCTCTGCCACCCTTCATCATTTGCATTACGGGTTTCCCTCGCTTTATGCAGGGTCTGTACGTGCAAATTCACTCTTATGCAATGACCCTTTTTATACCAAAAATTCGTTATATGTAAGGTAAATTCACTCTTATGCAACTGGCGTAGTGGAAGCCTGAGCGCTTTGCTCCGTGCTGCAGCTGCCCCACACCCCCTGCACCCCCGGTGGTGGGACACGCATCGCATCGCATCGCATTGCATCGCACAGCTCCAAGGGCAGCGGGGCTCAAAGCACAGCGGCAGCTGCCTCCACACAAACTGGAGCACAAACTGGAGGGCATGTGCCCCCCGGGCCTCTGCTTGTCCCACCACCCAGCCTGGTACCAAATTTGTCTTGTAAAAGTGGTAGAAATCGGTCTGGGGGTCAGTGCAGTTGAGGTCTTGGAACGTATCCCTATTTGTTACATTGTAAAGTGGGTTCCCTTTATGCGAATTCAAGTTGTGCCGTTTTCCAGGAAACACATGTACAGCATAAAGTGAAGGAAACCTGTACTCCTGTTTCAGCTTTCAGACTAGGACCTGTCAGTGTTCCAGCATGCATAGGTTTTATGAAATGCATTGACAGGGATTTGGATATGGAGATTTAGTTTGATCAATCTAGAGCAAATATGGTCCCTCTCTTTTTGTCTTGCTTTCACCCCCCCCCCCCCCCCCCCAAAAAAAAAAGTGGGATCTGATGATGTTGAGTGAGCAACATTTGTCCCAGCAGCACAGCTGCATAGTTTAGGATCTTGCAAACTTTCTGTAGATAAAGGATGCAAGGCAGGGGTCGAGCAGTTTAAGTCAGGAGTGGGCAAAATGGTGGATCCAGCCAGCATCCAGTCTCTGGGGCTCTGCCCTGCACTGTCACAGGGTTCTACATGGAGACCAGCTGGCAGTGACATGGGCAAGACATGGCTGGGCACAGAGCTGCTCCAGGGCTGGGATTTTGCAGTGGTGATGATGCAATGTCAGAGCCGGGGCAGAGCCACAATCTGCTACCTGCCTACAGAACCCGCGCTTGCCAAAGGGGCATGTGGGCAGTGGGTCGCAGCTCTGCCCCAGCTCTACCCTCCCATCTTGCTCCTGGCCACATGCCCTGCCCACACAGGTCCTGCCCCCAGCAGTGGGTGCAGGGGGGCGGGGAGGGGCAAACAGGCCTGGGCACTGGGCAGCAGACCTGAGTCCAGCAATGGCACCCAGGAGCTGCCGCCACAGGGGCGCTGGAAAATGGACTCTGTCATGGGCCTCATCTGGCCCATGAGCTGGGCTTTGCCCACCCCTGTTCTAATAAAAACTTTCTCTCCCATTTTAGGCAGTTACTGAAAGACCCGCAGGTGCTGTTTGCAGGATACAAAGTACCACATCCTCTTGAGCACAAAATTATCATTCGAGTTCAAACCACTCCTGATTATAGTCCTCAGGAAGCTTTCACCAATGCCATCACAGACCTGATCAGTGAACTTTCCCTTCTGGAGGAGAGGTTCAGGGTAAGCATGTTTATTTTGCTAAACTGCAGCATCTCTACAGAAGGCTGGCCCCCACCCCCAATAGAAAACTATGGCAGTTAAAAGCTACTGATTTTAAAAAGGAAAATTTACTCTTAGCCAGCGGTCTCTGTCAGAGAATTTGATTAGTCTTGGCTGAATTTGGTTCTGGTACCCATGCAGTTTTTGTGAAGCCAAGGTAAAATATAGTTGTTACTGTGGGACGTTTGTGCAGATTTCATAGACATTCAGGCTGGAAGGGACCTTGGAAGATCATCAAGTCCAGCCCCCTGCCCCAGGGGCAGGAAGTCAGCAGGGATCATGGGATCCGAGCAAGATAGACATCCAAATGTCTCTTGAAGGCGTTCAAAGTAGGTGCTCGAACCACCTCTGGTGGCAGTCTATTCCAAACTTTGGGGGTTCAGACAGTAAAAAAGTACTTCCTTATGTCTAACCTGAAACGGTCATGGAGGACTTTGTGACTGTTCGACATCCTTTGGGGAGCTCTGGTGAACAGACGTTCCCCCAGATCCTGGTGAGCACCCCAACAAACTTATAGGTGGCCACCAGATCACCCCTGAGCCTGCACTTTCCTAGGCCGAAGAGTCCCATGGCTCTCAGCCTCTCTTTATAAGGTCTGTTTTCCTGACCTCTGATCATGTGCATGGCTCTCCTCTGTAGCCTCTCAAGTTTCTCCACATCTCTTTTGAATTGTGGAGCCCAAAACTGGATGCAGTACTCCAGCTGCGGCCTCACGAAGGCCGAGTACAGTGGGAGAATGACGTCCTGGGATTTGTCTGAGAAGCATCTATGGATGCAAGCTAGCGTTTTGCTTGCTTTACTAGTGGCAATATCATATTGAAGGCTCATGTTCATCTTGTGGTCAATCATGACCCCCAAGTCCCTTTCGTCTGTAGTGCTAGCCAGCGTAGCACTGCCGAATGTATAAGCATGCTGCAGGTTTTTCCTCCCAAGGTGGAGAACCTTGCATTTTTTGGTGTTAAACAAAACACCATCAGGTTCTTGTCCGCCCATTTCCTGAGCCTGTCAAGGTCAGCCTGGATCACCCTCCTGTCCTCAGGTGTGGACACTTTACCCCAGAGTCTGGTGTCATCGGCGAACTTGGCCAGTCCGCTTCTGATACCAATGTCTGAAAATGATGAATAGTATTGGCCCAAGAACAGAGCCTTGAGGGACCCCGCTGGTTACAGGGTACCACAGTGATTGACTTCCATCAACCACCACCCTCTGGGTCCGACCACAGAGCCAACTCCTCAGCCAGCGGATCATGGTGAGGCCGAGGCTGCACTGAGCCAGTTTTGCCAAGAGGTGATTATGGGATATCAGATCGAAGGCTTTTCTGAAGTCAAGATATACAACCTCAATCTATTCTCCTTTGATAGATCACCTGGTCATAAAAGGAAATAAGATTGGTCAAGCAGGACCTACCCACAACAAACCTCTGCTGGCTATCCCTCAGGATGTTGCCATTGGCCAGTCCATTAAGGATGGCCTCTTTGATAATCTTTTCTAAGACCTTCCCCGGGATGGAGGTCAGGCTGATGGGCCTGTAGTTTGCCAGATCCACTTTCCTCCCTTTCTTGAAGATAGGCACCACATTGGCCTTCTTCCAGTCTTCAGGCACTTCACCAGAGCACCAGGAGTTCTTGAAGACCCGTGCCAGGGGCTGAGCTATGATGCTCGCCAGCTCCTTGAGTACCCTGGGGTGTAACCTGTCGGGGCCGGCTGACTTGAAGGTGTCCAGCCTCTCTAGGTGTTCCTTCAAAAGGTCAGCATTGATGGAGGGTAAGGAATCTCCCTCACCCAGGTCTCCCTGTCCTGTAATGGGCAGGGGCATCCCATGGGACTGGTGAAAGACTGACGCAAAGTACCCATTTAGCAGGTTGGCTTTTTCCTGGACATCAGTTGTCCCATCAGGTTTAGCAGGGGTCCAATGTTGCCCTTGCTTTTCTTCCAGCTCCCCACATATCTAAAAAAGGACTTTTTATTGTCCTTGATACTTGTAGCTAGTTGGAGTTCCGTCGCAGCCTTGGCTTTCCTGGTTTGCTCCCTGCAGCCCAGATCAGTGAAGAGTATTCCTCCTTGGAGGTGGATCCAGTCCTCCATCCTTTGTAGGTCTTTCTTTTTAGGTCTGCTAATTCCCTGGAGAGCTTATGCCCTTTTGCTGCCTTTCCTCTGATACGGAATAGACTCTGCTTTGGCATCCAGGATTGCTCCTTTGAGGAGCAACCACTCATCCTGAACTCCCCTCCCCTTTGGGTTGTGGCCCTTTAAAGCCTCACTGCCAAGCTTCCTGAGCTTGTTAAAGTTAGTTTTCCTGAAGCCAAGGACTGCAGAAGTAATTGCAACTTGCTTATATCCTCCCAAATGTTTGATTCTGTTTCCCTCCCTCATTGTCAGCATAGGTTCTCTCTCTCCATACTCTTATCACTATAGGCTGTTCTAGACAACAGATTCTCATACATGTCTGAAAGGAAGAGTTCTTGTTCTTTCAAGTCTTAATTTCTTTTCCATACTAGGAAGTCTCTCAGCTGCTTTAGCTGGGATGAAATTTTACTTGATCCTTGTTTCAAAATAAACCTGTACTTTGCTAAAGAATAAGTAGATAGGAGCTGAGTCATAACTCCTGATAGCAGTGTCAGAGAATAAAGCAGCCAGCAGGTAGGAAAGCCTCTAACTTATTCTTTTTATCATGCAAATTTCTTCCCATAATTAAAAATGATGGATGTGTAGAATGAGGCTTCTCCCTCAGGCATCAATGGAGGCAGGTATTTATGCTTCTGCTTTAAATACCACTCTTTCATAGCTAAGCAATAGTTCATTAAAAATAATCTTTTCAGTTTGAAATAGTTCTCTTACAGTAATTTATGTTCCTGCTTTACTCATCTTTAACTTCTTGATCCTTAAATTGCACTTTGAGAAGAAATAAGTGAGATCTCTTACTGATACAGACATTAATACCGACTTCCTTAATAACAGTAATTTTTCTTTCATTTTACAGGTTGCCATCAAAGACAAACAAGAAGGAATTGAATAAACATGAAGCTTCAAGTGGACTGTTCTTTGACTTTGGATTTTGTATAGGTTTATTTTCATTATTATGTAGTGTGGCTATTTAGTTGAACGTATTTATATGGGGTTGATTCAGTGCAAGACTTGGCAAGCTTGCTCTAAGCAGCTTCTCTCCCCTTCCCCCTTACACGTGCTCTGAGCTGGCAGGCTCCATCCATGCTAGCCTAGGGCACTAAGCATAGGGGCTGAGCTGGGACTATGCCAAGTACCCCAGGCTAGAATGGGGATGGAGCCTCGAGTACCCCAGGCTAGAACGGGGATGGAACCTGCTCCTGGAGAGCAGTCTAGATGGAGGGGTGACCTGAGGCTGTGGGGGGAAAAGGGGCAGGCACAGGGACAGGCACATGAAAGAGGCAAGCTGCTTAGCCTCCCCCATGCCACCTGCCTCTATTTGGGGGGGATGAATTAAAAATGACTCTGCTAACATTAGATTCTATACATGGAAATTTTATAAATTTGAGTGAATATGTCCCAGTACCTAGACTTCTAAAATGAAAGTAATTGAGTCATGGAAGTAAGTATATTCTTGTAGCACTCTTTCTGTCCATCCCCAAAAAGCCACCTCTGCATTGCCAAGTGAACTGGTATTAAGTTTTATTAAGTGTCATTTCTATAAAACAAATACACAAATTGTGGAAATTCTCAGTAAAAGAAACGGGATGTTTATAATGACAGAATATGTACTGCTTGCATGACAATGGCTCTCTAGAAAACGTCATGATTACACTGGTAAACAGTCACTAATACTGCACTATTTCCAACTATGGGAGTGAAAATTGTCATCAAACAGCAAGCTATGTTTTCTTCCAAATAGCTGCTATGTTCACACTAGTTAAAGCAACGAGATAAGTGAAGGTAGGATCTGTTATCACGTTGTTTATTAAGACGTCAGTCAGCACTTCGCCGTTTGCTCGAAGTTCTGGCCATTTGAGAATCTAGCAAAAGAAATGGATCAAGTTTGGGTCTGTCTAGGAAGGCACATTACTGCAGTAAGAAAAACAAGATGCTACCGGCTAAGAGTGTTAAGCCTGATGTAATAATTCAGGGAATCTGTACGTGTTACAGATTTTTGTCCACGTTTTAGAAACTAGTCTCAGTGAATGCCTTGCTGCTAGTAGCTACTGGCTGCCTTTCTGTTGTCTATAACTACACCCCTTTGCTTTTGGTATCATTAGACTTAAAGTTTTGATTTATTGAAAGTTTTTTGAGTTCAGTGTTTAAGACAACTGAACTCTGTTACTTATCCCATGGAGGAAGATCACTGCTAAAGCTACCAGCTGAGTCTTTTCAAGTCAGAACTTTGGGCTGTAGCGATCATGCTGAGGTGAACCCTTTCATTACAACTGTGCTCCACTTTAAGTACTTCCTTCCTCTTGTGGCTGACTTGGAATCGGAGAGCAGTCTCAGTTGTTCAAAAAGTTCCTGACCACATTCACATGCACCAGGAGTGATTGCAGCTTGTAAAAGGCTATTCTGCCTTCAACCTGTGCCAGATACCCCGTTTGCACAGCAAATCCTATTCAGCACTAAAAGGAAAAGCCCATGCATTACCTGTGTGGCAGCTATGCTCTTGTCTGAGCGCTTTCTTCTTGCAGCAGTGGTCCATGCCGAGTGGTTGCTGAGGTTGTACATCCACACACTTCCGTTTTCATCACCACAAAACACATACTCCTTTGCTGCAAGAGCAAAGAAAGAAGCTGAGGTCCTAGAGGCTAAGTCTGAATTAGTTTAGGCCACGGATGGGCACAAGGGTGGATCTGGTGGGCAGCCAGACTCCATTTCCCAGCAGCCCCTGGCCATATTGCTGCAGCCAGTTTCCATGGGGACCCTGGGGTGGGATAGAGCCCAGGCTATGTGGGCAGCAGATCATATTTCTGCCCCAGCTCTGGACCATACTGTCATCACCACAAGATCCCAGCCCAGCCATGCGCCCTGCCAGCACTGCTGGGGCTGGTCTTCATGGAAACCCTGGTCCTGCTTGCTAGGAAATGGAATCTACTGTGGGCTTGATCTGGCCTGCGGGCCAGGCTTAGCTTAAACCAGGGGTGGGCAATCTAGCATGTGCTAGGTGCACCTTTTCCTTTAGCTGCAGGTGGCAGCCCTAGATCAAGATGACCCAGAAGGCTGTTTTAATAGAATATGGCCTGGTGCTCCTAATGAAAAGAGGAGCAACAGCCTTGCCATCCAGTATTGCTTGTTTGCCTACTAAGAACTGAGTGGATTTTTTGTGCTCAGGCTATTGTGTTTTAAAAGCAGCCTGCCTACCCACCCACAGAACAAGATAGAAACCAGTTTCTCTTGCTGGGTTCATACATGCAGCATTACTTTCACTGGGTGATTTCAAGAGCAGTTGTTAAAGGCCTTCTCTGAAAAGGCACAGCCTCCAAAGGAAGCAGTTCTGCAAGTCTCTCAAATACACTAAATGGAAGAATGCAGCTTGGCTAAACACTCAGGCTCCTCTCAGATTTCATCATTAGCACAGATCTGGGTTTTCCAGTTCCTGTGGAAAAACATGGATTTTCCCCTTTTGCAAACAGCTCTCCCCAGGCTGGCAGCATTCCAGCCTCCAAGAGCTGCTTGCAAAAAGGGTTGGAAACCCTATGCCTTGTCTCAAGGGGGAGGGGGAGAGGGCAGGGCCTGGGCCTGGGCCTGAGAATCTGAGTTAAGGTCTGGTTCAGACTCACTTTCCCTCCTGCAACCTTTGGGGCAAGTAGGGTTTGGGTAGGTGGCAGCTAGGGGCCCCTAAGTCCAGTGTCGGTTATGCTGCCAGGGCTGGAGGGAGAAGGGGAACTTCAGGGAGAGCTGGCAGGGTATGGGGGTGTGGGTGACACTGCTGGGGGGGAGGGGGAAGGAGTGGCAGGGGTGTGTGGATGGGGACTGGAGGAGCAGGGAAGGTCTGTGGGCACTCTCAGGCCGGTGTGGGAGAACCTGGGTAGCATTCCCTTGCTAGGACCCAGCCCTGCTGCAAGTGCTGTAATGCTGGGCAATCATCCTGTCCCCGCACGGCAGGCTAGGGCTGGGCCCAAGCCCACAATTCAGGCAGTTGCAGCCCACAGGGACAGCCCCCCTCTCAAAATGAGGGGCTGAGTGTCCTAGCCCCGCACAGGTCCCTGGCTCCCCACCCAAACATAGCTCCTACCCCATGCAGGAGGGGTCTGGCACTCAGTCATGCCTCTCAGGAGTCCCTTGCCCCACTACACAGCACCCACCATGGGACCCTGCCCTCCCTGTAGGGTGCCCCTGTCCTACCCCTACAGCCCTCTCAGCCTCCCCACCACTACTCCCCCTCATGACCCATACCTTCCCCCCACTACAAACCCCACTCAGGAGCCCCCTGCCTTACATGCAGAGCTCACATCTCATATCCTGTGAGTCACACACCAGCCCCAGTCCTGAGGACCCCCATTACCGCTTTCCTAGCACTCTAGCCCACAACAGCTGTGTTGACTGGCAGTGTGTGTGGTCACAAGGTGCACTCAATCCTCCCACAAACCCTAATAGCATAGAAGTAAGATGATAAAGGGGACAGTTTGTATGTTTCTTCACACATTCATATTGTCTGCAATACTGGGGATGAGGCTTTTTCTTCCAAAGTCTTCAAAAAGTGCCATCAGCTTTATGGCATTTTTGTTCTCCAATGCAAAACCTTAACAGTCATCTCAGGTGCTTGTATCAAAGGATCAGCTGTAGCTGGACACACATCTGGTGAGCTAAGGGAGAGCTCTGATTTTCCATGGTAAAAAATCCAATGCCAAAATATAGAGGTATTTAGAATTTGTTTTAGTATTATGATTAAGGCACTGGGAAGCTTCCAAATTACTTTAAAACTAAATATATCAATAAAACATTGTGTTCAACTGATACATACATAGTGGAGTTTAATGTTAAAAAGTCCAAAATCCATGGTTTTCTGCAGTTATCAGATAATTTTGGATTTTTTAAAAGAGATAATCAGGATCCCTGATCCCCCAAAGGAGACAATCTGGTGACTGACTTGAATATAGAGGGAAATCAGTGATAGTGACCAGAAAACCATCACGTTCACTGTCCGTTGCAAGGCAGGAAAATTAGCACGGTTGAAGTTTTGGACCTCGAAAATGCCAATTTCAGCAAGCTCAGGACAACAGTAGGGGAAGTGCTGTGGGACCAAGGACCGGAGGTAGAAGGAGTGCATGGAGAGTGGTCGTTTCTTAAGGACACAATCCTTGAAGCACAAAAGAATTCCATTCCCATACAGAGGAAGGGTAGCAAAGGGCTGTGAAGCCCTACTGGCTAAACAGCGAAATCATAGTCCTCTTGAAAAAGAAGAAAGAGGCTTACAAACAGTGGAAGCTTGGGACAGTCCTCAAGGGGGACTACACAACAACGGCTTGCACAGCTGTTGTATAGGTCTCAAGGGGGACCATATAATGGCTGTGTAGGGAGCAGATTAGGAAGGCTAAGGCGGCAGCTGAAGTTAAATTAGCAATTGAAATCAAAGACAATAAGAAGTCCTTCTTTAGGTATGTAGGGAACAGGAGGATAACAAATGGAAGTGTGGGGCCATTGCTCAACAACTCAGGACAGCTGGTTACTGACACTCAGGAGAAAACTGAAGTTCTGAATGACTACTTTGCTTTGGTATTTCACTGGACCAAGAGGAAAATCATGCTAGATAGAGTACAGAATGTGCATGGTGGGAATGACCGCCTTCCTACTACTGATGTCAGACTGGTGTGCAATCAATTAAAAAAATTAGACATCTTTAAGTCAGCAGGACCAGATGAACTTCCTCCGAGAGTGCTGAAGGAGCTGGCCGAAGTCATCATGGAACCCCTGGCAAAACTCATGGTGCTCAGGGGAGGTCCCTGAGAACTGGAAGAGGGCCAATGTCATGCCCATCCACAAAAAGGGGAGGAAGGAGGACCTGGGTAACTATAGGCCAATTAGCCTAACTTCTATCCCGGGGAAAATCCTGGAAAAATTCATTAAGGAGTCTATGTGCGATAGGTTTGCAGAAAGCAGGATTCTGAATGACAGCCAGCATGGCTTCGTTGTGGGCAGGTCTTGTCTTACCAGTCTCATCTCCTTCTATGACTATGGGACTCACCACCTGGATAAGAGAGAGGAGGTTGACACTATACCTAGACTTCCAAAAGGCCTTTGATCTGGTATCCCGTGATGTTCTCATGGGAAAACTGGAGGACTGCAGGCTTAACTACTTGACAGGTGGGGAGGAAGGCTGGCTGCGGGGTAGGACCCAGAGTGTTCTAATGAACTGATCTGTGTCGTCCTGGAGAAGTGGCCAGTGGTGTTACTCAGGGGTTGGTGCTTGGTCCAGTTCTTTTCAACATCTTTGTCAATTATTTGGATGCGGGGTGAAGAGCTCACTGGCCAAGTTCATGGATGACACCAAGTTATGAGGGAGCATGATCATACTTGAAGATAGGCTGGCAAGCTAGGCGGATCGGAACCAGATGAAATTCAACACTGAGAAGTGTAAAGTGCTCCACCTGGGGACGAACAACCCCCAACATACTTACAGGCTCGGTGGCGCTAAACTGACTAGCACCATGACTGAAAGGGACCTAGGGGTAACAACAGGCAATAGTATGAACATGAGCCATCGGTGCAATGCTGTAGCCAGCAGGGCAAACAATACTCTGGCATGCATTAACAGATTCATCTCAAGCAAAACCAAGGAAGTGATTCTTCTGCTTTGCTCGGCACTGGTGAGACCGCAGCTGGAGTACTGGGTCCAGTTCTGGGTGCTGCACTTCAACAAAGACATGGTAAAGCTTGAGAGAGTCCAGAGAAGGGCCACCCGTATGATCAGAGACTTTCACGGCAAGCCATACAAGGAAAGGCTGAGGGACCTGGGACTCTTCAGCCTAAAAAAGAGAAGGCTGAGAGGGGACTTGGTAGCAGCTTATTGCTACATCAGGGGAATACATCAAGGACTCATCCAACAACTGTTCACCAAGGCACCCTTGGGGAAAACTAGGAGTAATGGTCACAAACTCCTGGAAGACCGTTTCAGGCTTAACACTAGGGAAAACTTCTTCACAGTTAGTGTCCAGACTGAAATAAGCTCCCTCCAGAGGTGGTGCAATCACCTACCCTGGAGATCTTCAAGAGAAGACAGGACGGTCACCTCGCTGGAGTCACCTGACCCCAGTTGTCTTTCCTGCCTAGTGCAGGGGAGCTGGACCCGATGATCTTGCAAGGTCTCTTCCAGCCCTTACAATCTATGCATCTATGAATTAGGCACAAAGGCTGGATATTTCACCAGCAGCTTCAAGTGCAGCGGTCCCAAGGGAGAATCCCAGTATAAACACTTGTGCTACAGTACTGCTTCCCTTCAAATGCTTCTGAGGCACTCATGATTAAGCTGCCAACAACTGCTTTGAGGTGCAGAACCATTAAGATAGCAAGTGGGCAACAAAGCTGGGAATAAAACCCAGGGCTCTACCCCCAAACAAGGCAGGAAATCCGAGACCAGCAATACAGAAACAACCAAGTTCATTCACCTCTATAACAGGAATTTCATGCTGCCTCAGCATGTTCATTGATGAACAACTGAGCTCACCTGGACAAGTGCTGAGGGTGAGGTAGGGCAGGTCTGTTGGTGACCACTCTAGTTCAGCCAGGATAACTGCAGGGACTGATCTCTGACACGCATTTCCACTGGCCTCCATAGATTGACTCCAGCTCCACATGTAGATAGTACCTGCCTTAGAGCTCTTGGTAACTAGAGAAACAAATGCCATGCAGCAGGTAATCATTGATTTAAACACAACTGGAGAACGTCAAACCCTTTTCAAAAGAAATTGGTTACTCCTCTGAAACAGTGAACAGCAACACCTGAGATTCTACCACCCTTTCTTGCCTCAAGGAGATGCTTTATTTTCTTACCTACAGTA
Organism: Alligator sinensis; assembly: GCF_000455745.1. Lineage (NCBI taxonomy): Eukaryota > Metazoa > Chordata > Crocodylia > Alligatoridae > Alligator > Alligator sinensis. The sequence continues at coordinate 66,171 of NW_005842613.1, read as the reverse complement.
CATCCTGGAATATATTATTCGCCTATTTTTTGGAAAGCAGAACGAAGAAAAAACATTTTTTCCAAACTGAAGTGCCTTCGACACTGTCTCTCACCTCATTCTCATTAAAAAATTAGGAGACTGTGACGTTGATACCTATATAGTCAGATGGGTCACTAGTTGGCTGGAGGGCCGCACCCAGAGAGTGGTGGCGGACGGGTCTTACTCGACCTGGGGGGATGTGGGCAGTGGGGTTCCACAGGGCTCGGTCCTCGGGCCTGCACTGTTCAATATCTTCATCAGCGACTTGGACAAGGGGGTAAAAAGCACCCTGTTCAAATTTGCAGATGACACTAAGATGTGGGAAGAAGTGGGCATGCTAGGTGGGAGGAATAGGCTGCAATCGAACCTGGACAGGTTACAGGGGTGGACGGATGAGAACAGGATGGGTTTCAACACTGACAAGTGCAAGGTGCTGCACCTGGGGAGGTAGAACCAGCAGCACACCTACAGGCTGGGGAACTCCCTTCTCGTCAGTGCAGAGGCAGAAAAGGATTTTGGTGTCATTATTGATGCCAAAATGAACATGGGCCGACAGTGTGGGGCCGCGGTCAGGAAGGCTAATCGCACCTTGTCATGCATCCACAGATGCATCTCGAGCAGGTTCAAGGAGGTGATCCTCTCCCTCTATGCGACACTGGTCAGGCCACAGTTGGAGTACTGCGTCCAATTCTGGGTGCCGCACTTCAGGAGGGATGTGGACAGCACGGAGAGGGTCCAGAGGAGGCCACCCCCATGATCAGGGGTCAGCAGGGCAGGCCCTATGAGGAGAGGCTACGGGACCTGAACCTGTTCAGCCTCCACAAGAGAAGGCTGAGGGGGATCTAGTAGCTGTTTACAAACTAATCAGAGGGACCAGCAGGCACTGGGGGAGTCCCTGTTCCCCCAAGCACTACCAGGAGTGACAAGAAATAACGGTCACAAGCTGGCAGAGGGTAGATTCAGACTAGACATCAGGAGGCGCTACTTCACTGTCAGAGTGGCTAGGACCTAAAACCAACTTCCAAGGTAAGTGGTGCTCGCTCCTACCCTGGGGGTCTTTAAAAGGAGGCTGGATGAACACGTTGCCAGGGTCGTTTGACCCCAGCCCTGTTTCCTGCCGTGGCAAGGGGTCAGACTAGATGATCTGCTCAGGTCCCTTCCGACCCTACCAACTATGAAACTATGGCTGCATAGAGCAGGGACAGAACCTAATCTTCAGCTGACTCTCTCCCTTTCCTGCTTAAGTTAAGCTCAAATCCTAGCTGCTTCTGAAGGCCGGTCTCCATGGATGGGTCTATGATTTTTAGAAGAGTGAAAAAGCCTTCAAGGCTGTGAAAGAGAGAGAGAGAGAGAGCGAGCGAGAGAGAGTGAGAGCGAGCGCGTGCGTGCGTGTGTAGGGGGGAATGGAACCAGAAGCAGCTAGCAGACAGCAGAACTGTCATAAGAAAGGTTAGCTTGATTGGTGGAAAATCAAGACTGTTAACAAAAAGGAATGATGGTAATATCTCTGGAGTTAGAAACAATGAGCCATTAAATCAATAGATTCCCTCAGCTGCCTGAATAGTAATGCAACAGTTGCTGCACTGTGGAGCAAGAATAAACACAGCCTGCTTCTATCTTGGTCACAAAATCAGCTTCCCTGCACACACAGCCTAATTTTGGGAGGCATATTTGAGAGAAAAGGTGTGTGTTATATGCAAGACAATATGGTAGATAATAAGAGACTACAGGAAGCAGCTATTGATGTCATGCCCAGGATTCACTGCTGCTATACAAGTGTCAGATAGTATTAAATCGATTCCCAGGTGTCATTGGCTACAATTAGTGTTTTCAGAAAAAAAACCCATGCACTGCCCCCCCCCCCAAAAAAAACCCCAAAAACGAAAAAACAAAAAACCCCAAACAACCAAAGGCAGGCCAAGAAAAGTTGTCCTCCAGGAGAAACTGCACAGGCAGCTACTGAAAAACCCAACCAAACTTTTCAGGGAGCAAATGAGGTCTCCTTAGCCAAGGAAACACTTACTTGTTCAGGTCAGGACCCAGCAGCTCCTTGGTGAAAGGGCTTCTGATTTGTGAGCCTGATGACTATTCCTTAGCTTGCTGTGATACTAAGTCTTGCCTCTAACAAATTCTAATATTATAAAAGCCTAAGTCTGTCTGTCTGTAACGCTTTATTCGCGCTCCGATTGGCTGATGGAAACAGCCAATCAGAGTGCTCCAAAAGTGGGGAAGCGCCGACATGATTCCAAAGCCGCGCCGAGGACCGGACGGGAGTGGGGGACCTGGGTCCAGCAGCGCTGGCCTCGGCTCCCCCACCTCGCTCCCTGCAAGAGGCAGAGCAGTGGCAGCATGGGGCGTTAGGTGGCAGCACTCCATCCCCCCTCCCCTGTTCATTCTTGACGGGCAATAGGCTAGTATATAGTAACACCTTATGAAGGGCAGTAATAAGCTACTTGTTTTTACATGGGAGGTGGTTCTTGGTCCTGCACAGCTGCAGTGGAGCAGCAAGTATCAACAAAAGTCTTAAAGAACAAGTACTGCAAGAATAACTCCAGTGATCCAAATGAGGTGCATGCTCTTTCCAGTTCGTCTAAAGAGCTTTCAACTAAAGAGCTCTTTCCAGTTCATCTAAAGTGTACCAATGTGGTTTGGCTGACTGACTCAACATCTTTTTAAAAGGATCCAGTCTGTCCTTATGCCATACGCTAAAATCAAATGAACTACTGTTCACAGACTTTTTGGTGCAGAGGAAAATAATTACTGTATATTTAAGCACCTGCTTCTACTTTAACACTGGTCTCGGGCTTAGGTGCCTGTCTCCTTTGAAGTCATGCCTTTTCTTTAGAATCTGCATCAGGATTCGTATAATTTATACAGCATCTTCAGTCCTCCACAGAGAAAGCAAACATAGTGGTAGCTGATGTCTTGGCCCCATCTCAGGTGCACAACAAGCCAATTGGGAAAACACAGGGTTTCATCTATATGGCATACTGAGCCTGGATTTATATCTAATGAATTGCAGAGAGGAGTTCTGGAGTTTAGTGTTGCTATAAAGCTGCACTAATCGCATATTTTATCACTGGTTAACAGTCACAAATCTAGCCCCAAGTAGTTTGCAAGGGATTCTGGCCTCAAGTTAACGAAGCAACAAGTAGGAATTCATGCTCACCTACAACATCCTTGTTCAAAAAAGCCAAGCCATCAACTCTGTGGGAAGTTGTCTCTTCTCCATCCTCATCAGGAAACTGGAACGTTACTTCAAAAGGCCTTAGGAATTGGGAACAGTTAAGTCCTGCGTGAGTACTGAATGAGCAAGTACAATCCTTGGCCATTGCAGGGGCACTTCAGCAATGGAAATATAGTGCTAGCTAGACCTTCTATGATTGGCCAAGATCATTCCCCACTGAACACTTAGCTGCAGTGTGTGCTATCAGGTTTTAAAGGAGCCAAACAGAAGTTTGCTGAAGAACCACTGTCTATCCTTGGTGCTTATAGATCTATTGCTGTCCAGCATAGTGCAGCTTTATAGTGCTAACAATTATGCTAACTTATGCTGTCAGTTTAAGAAGGGCAAGTGCCCCTGCTAGCCCGGGAAGTACTGTGCAGAATTTGGTCCAACAGTTCTATGCCAAGCCCCAGGCCAGTTTTGAGCTGTAAGTACCACCTTAAACAATCTGAAGACAGGCCCTCTCTAATGGGCTCCTACAGATGTGTGGGGAGCCTGCTCCAATCCACTGGAAATCCAGTGCATCGGAGCGGACTCTATTAATCAAGTCTGCTGGAGCACGGAAACTGACACGCTCCAGCAACCTCCCAGGTCACCTGTATCAGTGTCCCCACATTGAAAAAATGGCAGCGGGGCACTTTGAGCTAAAGCTCATCAAACATGTTTTATTTCAAAGTGCCCCGCCACCTTTTTTTTCAGTGCGGGGACACCGAAACACGTGACTCAGGCACTTTTAATTAGTGCAGCTTACTAATTAAAGCACTCAGGGTCGCATCCTGGAGTACATGTAAAAATGCCCAATGTGTCCTCATCTCAATCTTTTGTAGCCCTTGGACAGCACAGCACCAGCCCTGCACTGAAAAAGCTCAGCTGTGGGGAGCTGTCACCAACCTTAATTTTGCCGCACAACAACCAGGCTGGAGCGTGCCTCTGGCCAAATGATCACTTGCCTTTGTGGGTAGAAAGAGTTTTCTAAACGTGACAGGAAATCTTATTTGACCCTTATTAGCTCCCTTGTCTTCAAGGTGGTTGACTTCTCTGCCAATTCATGGAAGGTTTTATCTCCCCCTCTTGGTTAGGGCATGTAAAAAGAACATCCCGAAGACAGTCTTACCTGTTCTTCTGTGGTCTGTCCACTCTAATATCCCAGGCAAAACAACCATCTTCACAACCGGCTAGCAGATACTGATCTGGGCAGGAAGGGACCAGGGCGATCCGTAACGGCACAGAGACAGCTTCCATCACCAACAACTGACTGGCAAATAAAGCAAATGATTACACTCTGCTGGGAAGCAATTCTTCCAGGAGTTCAAACAAAGCATGTCTCACGTGCATGGAGTTACCTTGCTTTGAAGTTGTAGTCACAATCTGGAACACCGATATCCCACAGGGCGATTCTTTTGTCATATGATGCAGCTGTGGGGCACAAAAAGTTACCAGCCATTTAGAGCAAGCATTCTGCCCATATTTCTTTTCCCTCCATTTGGAAATTCTCCTTTGGTTATATGATATATATTCTGTCTTCTGTGAGGCCCTTCTATGGGCATCCCTGCTGTGTTAAAGGGACTCCTTTATTGTTAAGCTCTAAAAGGAAAATCCCAGCTTGTCTGAATCTATTGTCAGAGAAAACCATCAGCTTGCTCCTTTAGCCAAAGTGCAGAACTCCCAGCTTCTCCTCTCTGAACCTTCCTTCTCCATGAAGTATCTCTCAGGTTAATAGGAAAATCTGTTCCTATACCCAGTCCTTAGTCTCTGTCGAGACAGCCCATAAAGACAGTGACTGGCTCCAGTTCCAGATGGTGGCATTTTTTGCTACTTTCTGAATAAAACCTGGCTGTCACCCACCACTTCAGAGCTGACTTATTTTAAAAATAATTATGGCTGCTCCCACTCTGGCAAAAAAGCATCATTTTATAGTATGAAAGACCTTATCACAGTTTAAGGCTCCCCACTACAGAAAAGATGTGGACAAATTGGAGAGAGTCCAGCAGAGGACAACAGAAATGGTTAGGGGGTTGGGGAACAGGACTTTGAGGAGAGGCTGAGGGAACTGGGCTTATTTAGTCTGGAGAAGAGAAGACTGAGAAGGGATTTAATAACAGCCTTCAACTCCCTGAAGGGTGGTTTCAAAGAGGATGGAGCTGGACTGTTCTCAGTGGTGGCAGATGATAGAAGCAGCAATGGTCTCAAGTTGCAGTAAGGGAAGTTTAGGTTATGTATCAGGAAAAACTCTCTCACTAGGAGGGTAGTAAAGCAGTGCAACAGGTTACCCAGAGAAGTGATGGAATTTCCATGCTTTGGAGGCTTTTGAGACCTGGGTAGACAAAGTCTTGGTTGGGATGATCTAGCTGGGGATGGTCCTGCTTTGAGCAGGGGGTTGGAGTAAATGGCTGATGGCTAGGAAATTATATTTAGATATTTACTTTTAGAAAATGGCTTTTAGATAGAGTAACTATTCCATTAGAACCATGTTCCAGGGTCTACGGCAAGGGTTAATTGATTTCTAAAGTACAAAGTTTCGTGTTCTCAGCCTTCAAAGGCAGATGCTGTCTGGAGCCAACAGACAAGCAGGCGCACACATCCTGGGAAAATGAAAATATACAAATCGTAACAAATATAGGGTCCTGCAGCATTAGCATCAGGTCATAGTGCCCAGCTGCAAAACCCCTGGGATTTCCAGTTTTGAGTGGAATGACCAAACTAAGATACTGGCAAATGACCAAATTAAAGTGTGTGCATGTGATGAGTTTATGGAGACAAAATTTTGGCTGACAAATCAAAACATGTAGAGAATGACAGCTACAGGGAAACCAATCACTGATGCCTGGAAATGAAGAGTCATCAAGGGAAGAATACAAAAGGAGGAGTTTTCAGAACAGCAAGTTGGCATCAGCCCTTGACCTCCAAGACTGCTGATGTCTAACAATCAAGCAAAGAACCACAAGGTGGTGCTCAAATACCAGCTGAATGCACTGCTCTCCTTGTGAACCCCCTGGGACTGGAAAATAATTGGTATTGTATTCTGTAATCATCTTGCTTTCTTTGCCTGCATTACTCTTATTTTCTATCACTATGTATCAATAAAATACAGGCTGAAGAGGCCTGAACCTCTTCAGCCTCCACAAGAGGAAGCTGAGAGGTGATCTTGTAGCCACCTACAAACTCATCGGGGGGGGGGGGGGGGGGGGGCACAGCAAGAAATAGGGGATACAATGTTTACCAGGGTGCCTGTCGGGGTAAGTAGAAATGATGGCCACAAATTGGAAGAGAGAAAGTTCAGATTGGACATCAGGAGAAAATTCTTCACAGTGAGAGTTGCCAAAATATGGAATATGCTTCCAAGGGAGGTGGTGGTGCTGTCCCCTTCCTTGGAGGTGTTTAAAAGGAAACTGGACAGACACCTGGCTGCGGTCATCTGACCCCAGCACTCATTCCTGCCCAGGGCAGGGGGTTGGACTCGATGATCTAATAGGTTGCTTCCAACCCCAACATTTATGAAACTATGGAAATTTGCTTATTATCAGACAGAGGTGCGATTGGTCTGAAGGTTGTGTTTGCCCAGAACAAGGTATCAGGACTGGGTCATAAATCCAGTGCCACCAATTGGTGACTCCACCAGGATGCAAGGGCAGTAACCTGACCAAGCAGGGAATTTGTTGATACAGAGTAAACCTCTTCAGAGGTGTTCAGCCAAGATTTGTAGTAGGATGAGGCTGGGAACTACAGGTGGAGACCTGTGTAAGGTGAAACCATATGGCAGTTGCAACTAGGTTGTTAACCTAAGTAACTATGTCTGTGTTGGAGTCTTTTGTGCAGGAAGTTGGTCACAAGCAGTTGTGGTTCCCTGACCAACTTAAAGGTCCAAATGCATGAAGCAACCTGCTGTTGGCTTGGGATATGCTTGATAGTTTAAAACCCAAGCTTGATATGAGTAAGCGTAAGGGGGCTGTGCTACATGGGCTTTTCCTGGTGTGTAGGTCTTTGCACAAAGAGGTGTCCAGCCTGCATGGAGGAAAATTTTAATGCCTCATTGAGTAAGGATGTGGAAAGGTGGCAGGTGCAGGCTCAATGCTGGTGATTCAGACTCTGGATAAGTTGAAGGAGGTTCAGGCTACGATGGGGAAAGTAGATGAGAAGGATCAGGAATGTCGCCAGCTAAAGGTGTGGAGGAGGTGCGGGCATGGAACGCCACGGTGGAGGAATCCAAGGCAGGGGTACGACAGGGTCTTTAAGGAGACTCAGGAGATAGCATGTGAAAAGGTGAGCCACCTTAAGTGCTACCAGGAAATAGGGAGACTCAAAAGGCAGTTGTTGGGGGCTCAGGGAATTTTGACTGCTGTGAAGACAGAAGGATTCCCTGAAAATGATCCTGAGCTGTCTCCCCTGCCCTATGATCTCCCCCACTCATGGTATTGGGACAACCTTGATCTACACAGTGATGATCCCATGGGTAAGGGATGTCACTGAAGCAGCACTAATCCCATCCACTCCTCCAGAACCTGTAGCACCGGTGGTAATGCCGAGTGTAAATATGTTTTTTGGAGTGTGATAAATGACAAAGACAAACAAAGCAAATTATTATAGAGGATGAGAATAAGGATATTGATGGAAAACCGAGCATTGATCCGTTGTTTTGTGCATGCTGGCGGCTCACAGGGAGGAGGGAGGGAGGGGCTGCGGATGTGCAAAATCCTTGTCCTAGGGTTTCCCAATAGGGGTGCCCCATAGCAGCCCTGAAACTGTGGCGCCTATTAAAACAGATCAGTGAGAAAGGCCAGTGGTTATGATCTGGTGGGAAGACGACAACGGGGCTCCAGGGGTTCAGCCAATACTTGTGGATACAGGTGCCTCAGTGTCACTTTTGAGCTTGCAATTTGAAATGCCAAAGCCAATCGTTGAACACAGGATGTTGGAAGGCTTTAATGGGAAGAAACAGGGATCCTAGGTATTGCTACGCTATGAGTCCATCCTCATAGAAGTTGTCTATGAGGATGGACTTGCTTAACTGGGTGCTTAGGCAAGTGGAGAGCCCAGATCCTGGGGCAAGAGTATGGAGCAGCACATTGGTGTGCTGCTCTGAAGGCAGTTGAGGCTTTGGAAATACCAGGGGACTGGAGTCCTGCTGTAAGGGATCTATGGGTCCAGTCAGTCTGTGCATGGAGTGAGTGTGGTAAGATTCAGGCACTGGAAAAGGTAGGAGGAGGGGATCCAGCCCCTCAGCGGCAGTACAAGTTCCCAGAGGAAGTGGTCAGTGGTATCCATAAAGTCACTGATGATCTGGTTGAGCAAGGAGTGCTGGTCGAAAAGCCAAGCAGAAATAACAGTCCCATCTGGCCAGTACGAAAAAGTGACAGGAAAACTTGACAGCTGACAGTGGACTAGTGGGCTCACAATAAGGTGACTCCACCTCAAGCACATGTGGGAGCCAGGTTCTCAGAGATTATAGCACTCATCAGTGAAGGGGCAAAGTGGTTCTTGATACTGGACTTGTCTAATGCGTTCTTTACAATGCCTCCACACCCGTATTGTTGGTATAAGTTTGCTTTTACTTTTCAAGGCACACAGGACACCTTCACTTGGGTTCCGCAGGGATTTCATAACGCCCCTGTCATATGCCGTCATTATGTGGTCAAAAAGTGGACATGGTTGACAGATGAGGACCAGGGGCATGTGTTTTCCTACGTAGATGGTATTCTGTTGCTTGGTAGGGATGAGCAGGAGTGCTTAAACTGCACTGAGAGACAGGGTTCAAGGTGAACCCCAGGAAGGCACAGCTAGTTACAACCTCCTGAAAATACTGGGGATACAGCTAGGGGGAAGGACAGCTCACCAACTAAGACAGGGTCAAGTTAATTGTACAGTAGCCATGACCTATGAATATTATCACTCTGAGATCTTTTCTAGGTTTGACTAGTTTTCTAGAAAAGTCATTGAGGATTATGCCTCAAAGGTGAAGCCATTGTACTGCTTCAGAAAGGAGAGCCCTGGAGCTAGGGACTGGAGCAAGACTTGGCAGTAGCAATACTGAAAGAGGCACCAGATCAAACCCCAGTGCTGGTGTACCCTCAACATGGCCATTCATTTGTGCTCTAGTTGGGATCGACTTCTTGAGGCATAGGAGCAGCCCTGATGCAAGATCATGGTACAGGTTTGTGACCAGTGGCATATGCCTCTAGGGTCCTCACCCTGGTGGAACAGGAGTTCATCTCCTGTGAGAGAGAGATGCTCACGCTGGTGTGGGCTCTCCAGCATTGGGACTATTTGATTGGGATGTCCCCAGTGGTTCTTAAAACTTAACACACATGCAGGTGAAGTATGCACTGTCTGGGAAGGCCGATGAGGGGCGAGCATCATCCTCCCAGTTGGTTATGTGGACTTTAGCACTACTGAATCAAAACACGCAGGTGGAAAAAATGCCCAGCCCGTCCCTGTGTCATATGCCTTGGTTATAGAGGGAGCTGAACACCTGTGTCCCCTTCTAGAGGATTATAAGCCTGACAAGTTTCCTGTATCATGCCTCCCAAGGAAGTGGATAAGGAGCAACAGCAGGTGTGGGCTACTGATGGGTCAAGTTATTATGAAGGAGGGGGAACCACAGACCTGGTTTGCAGTGATACAAGTGCCACCTGCTGGTCAAGATGCAAAACCTATTCAGGTAACAATAGGGAAGTGTCAGCCACATTCAGTACAGGCAGCTGAAGTTGCTGTGGTGGCATGGGCCCTGGAGATGTCAGCAATTGAGTGCTCAATGATAATTTTATCTGATTCAGATTGGATTATTAGAGCACTGTCAGACTGGTTGCCAGTCTAATGAAGATGGTAAGCCTGTGGTGCATGCAGAAGTTTTAAGGTACATCTGGAGAATGGCCCAGCAATGGGACACCCCAATAAATGTTGGTGAAAGTGAAAGTACGTGTAAGGGAGGGGCTATATGTGGAGTGGAACCGGATGGCTGACGCAGAAGCAAAGAGAGAGGCAGTCAAAGGCTAACTGTGGAAGACAGAGAGCCCAGAAATGGTAGGGGCCACCCCTGTAGCCCATGTTAAACGAAAAGTGCTCCCTGACAGATTTAGTAAATCTGCAGCAAGCAGATCCCTCTCTTACAGAGCTGATGCAGCAGACAGAACCTGAAGGCTGGAAGGTCTGGAAAAACCCAGATGAGCTGCTCCTGGCTCTGAAGAAGAGTGATGAAGAGGTTCCTGTAGGTATCTGGGGGAGGTGACCCTGATGGTACATAACCAAGGACACCTGGGGATCGACAGAAAACTGGAGCAAGTTCAGGCAATGGGCTGGTGGCCCACGATGCAAGAGGGCATGGAGTGGTGCGTTAACAACTGCCTTTCCTGCGTTGCTTACAGTCCAGACACCAAGACCATTAAGGGTCCTCTGGGTCATCAGCAGATTGAAAACGTATGAAACAAAGTCCAGGTAGAGTGCATCAACCTGCCCTGCAGTAAAAGAGAGTTCAAGTACTGTTTAATGATAGTAGATCACTTCACCAAATGGACTGAAACCATGCCACTATGGAGGAATGATGCTTGGACCACCGCACAGGTGCTGGTAGAGCACATTTAGAAGGTTTGGTTTTTCTGGAGATATTGACTCTGATCAGCAGGGATCCAGGTTTTCTATTCACCGTGGAAAAACACAGTAAAACACAGATTTTCTCATTTTAAGGAGAAAAAAAACCCACAATTTTTTTCCTTTAAAGGAGAAAAATGCGAGAAACAGTGGGTTTCCCCTTTCAGGCTGGCAGGGTTCCAGCCTGCAAGGGGCTGGGGGGGTGGGAACACAATCAAGCATGGGGCACCATGTGCATATGCTTGCACACACATGCACATGGCAGCCAGGCAGCCTAGAGAGTAGCTCCTTTCAGGTAACTTGGGGGGCGGGATTGAGGCCCCCACAGCGAGGGAGAGAGTTGGGCAGGGGCCTGGGGTACTGCCCAGCTGGAGTGGTGCTTGGGGCCCTGGCAGGAATGTGCAGCCACAGGGCTCAGCAGCAGTGGGGGTGGCAGTGTGGAGTTGTGCCCCTTGCTGCTGCCGGGTGGGCAAGGGGTGCCTCACCATGGCGGCACCAGGCTTCCGGTGGTAGCACTGAGTCCCCCCACCTCACCCCACTCTACCCTGCCGTGCTGGGCCCCACCCACTGGGCTGTGGCCGCCCCAGGGAGAAGAGCAGGGCAGGGAGCCCCAAGCCTGCAGCAGGGAGCCTGCATCTGCCCCACCCCATGGGCTCCGCTCCAGCTGTGCCACCTGTGGGGGTGGGAGAGCTGGGCTCTGCACTCTGCTTGGGGTGCAGCAGCCACAGCCTCCCACAGGTGGCAGCTGGGGCTCAGGCATTTCTGGAGGCAGCAGGGGGCTGCAGACCCGATCCCTTGCCCTGTAGCCCTGGCAGGGCCAGGAAAGGGATGGGGGGGCTGTGGGTGAGGAATTAGGGACACTGGCAGGGCCAGAAGGCTGTAGGTCAAGAGTGAGGGGTATTAGCATGGCTGGGGAGCTGTGGCTTGGGAGTGAGGGGCAAATGGCATGGACAGAGCACCAGCGTATCAGGGCTGCTCAGTACCACAAAGCAGTGTGGGGTGGGGAGGCAGACGCAGCTGGACCTGCGTCCTGGTGGCAAAAGGAGCAGGGGGAGCTCTGATTTTCCATGATAAAAACCCCAAAAATCAAACACCAACATTTACAGGTATTTAGAATTTATTTTATTAAAGTGACTGAGGCACTGGCAGGCTTCCAAACTGCTTTAAAGATTTTAATATATCAATAAAATATTGTGTGCGTGTGTGTGTACACACATACATACACACACACACACACACACACACACACACATTGGGGGGGCATTTCATTTTAATCATGGGAAAAAGTAGATTTGGGGGGTTTTAAATCAAAGAATTTGTGTGCACGTGTGGGGGGGGGGGATATCAGAGAATTTGTGATTTTTAATCAGAGAAAACCAGGATCTCTGCTGATCAGGGACCTATCTTTGTGAGGGAAATTATAAAAAGGCTGTGCCAGGCCCTAGGCAAAAACTGCATATCCCAGGCCATCCTCAGAGTGCTGGGCGGTAGAAAGAACTAAGAATTCTGAATCTGATGTTGAAGAAGCTCATACAGCAGCAAGGAAAGGATTGGGATGAAGTACCACCCCTTGTTTGAATGGCTATCCAAAGTAGTATAGCTTCTCATAAGATTACTCCACATGAAGCCATGACAGGGTATAAGATGTGCCTCCCTAAACATTGGTGGCTAGGAGGGGAGCCTCCGGATGGGCTCACGGATCAAGGGCCTTATGAATCAATGATTTCAGAATCTGCTTCACACCATTTCCGAAACACAGAAGTGGGTAGCTATGACTTTGCGAGCCAATACCAAAAAGATGAATCAGTATTTGGAACCAATTTTACACCCACAGGAGTGGCAGGTAGGGGATAAGGTAATGTACAGGGCCACCATGCAGCCTGATGGAAAGCTGGTGCCTGTCTGGCAGGCCAGTCCCTCTTGTGAACAAAGCTAGTCCTACAGTGTGTCAGGTGGAAACTGCTAAAAGATGAGAAATGTTTTTGGAAATGGTTCCATGCATCACAATTGAAAAAGTGGAAAGGGGACTAACTAACCTTCTCTGTGTTTTGTCTTGCAGGAAGTGGAGCATCACCTCCAGGGCCTCAAAGAGAGTTCGGCCATACTAAACGTCGAGAAGTCTGGATTAACCATTCATTTTCCCTTTTTGCTTTGCTTGAGCTAGATATGCATTTTAAGCTATTTATAGTAGGGCAAGTACTGCAATGTAGCTTCATAAATCCTCAGAACCTACGTGAAGGTTTAGACCACAGAGTGAATGGTGGCATCCCCATGGAAACCAAGCCTGCTGTTTACAAATTACTTACTGCAGATCCAATAGCATTCAAACCACAGAGCGGTTAAGCCCTGCACTACTTCTATCACATGATGTGGAAGGGCTGATCAAACAAGACTTGCAGATACCCCCTGATTGGCATTGCCTAAATATGAGGAAAGCCCAATGGAAAAAGGATCAAAGGTTTGAGCTATCCACTAATTGCATGTTTATGGTCGCATCACAGTACCAATGTAATTCACCCCAGGTGGTAACCAAACTAGTATGGGGCTTTGGGGGACCACAAGATGAGGTGAGCTATTTCAAATCAGATATAAAACCACCACAGAAGGGATGGACAGAGACAAATGTTACTCCTCCCGCTCTGACAGCTGAGCTACTATAGGATGGGTAGACACTGTGACTTTACCACGCCTGTGGATGCTAGTTAACATCACCTACCTTCCAGGTTGTGTGTTGCTCCTCCTTGCAGGGAGATGGGGTGGGATATTACCCCATAGGAACTGGAGAGAAACAGAACATTCTCCGTGTGGATGGACCTAGATGTGAACTGGGGTCAGGCAACCCTTGTTCTGGATATTCCCACAAGAAGGCTTGTTCTTAATGTTAGGGCCAAAGGAAGCATGGCTGTCCAAATAAATATGACACTGAACCTTACTTTGAAAGGTTCAGGTACCAGGGAGTTACATAAAGTGGACTGCAGTGAAGAATTGAGATTAAAGGCTGATGTTACAGTCAAGGGTGCCCCCAAGTGACATCCAGTTGGCACAGTGGTAGTAAAAGAAGGCCTCCTAGTAAAGATGTTAAATGTCTCAAGAAACCAATGTTATCCAAAATGTGCCGCATACTTTTGCAGGGATGGCAGGCCTGGGTCTCTCTCAACCATGAGTGAAAACGTCATGTCAGGGGTGCAGCCCACCGAGCTAGACACTCTGCTGTCCATATCGACTTGGGTGCAGCAGGCACAGGAATGGGACTTTTAAACACTACTGATCAGGAAGTTTTAGGCAACAAACTTGGCTCACTGGGAACTACCCTACAGCATTTAAGTGTGCCTCTTTGTGACAGCCTAGAGGTAACTAGTAGGGTACAGGTAAATTTGGCCAATGCAATGTAGGCATTCAAACATGGCTAATGGGAAGATGCACCAACGCTAACTGATGCTCTGCTGACTTTGCAGGGAGATGTGTTTGAAGCTATTATGTGTGTTCAGGCTCAACTCTGGTTACCGGGAGTTGCGAGAAACATTGTAGAGCAATGAGCCAATTGGCATATTCCAGTGGAATTAAAGGCAAATTAGCATTAAAACTGGGTGACCAGATTGGCTTCAACCTAATAATTAGTTGGTAGAATTTGATCCAGCCACCATGACGGTTAGAATGCAGACTGATGCCATTAGCAGTGCTGAAGAAGAATTGATCTACACTATATCTGTGTTGGGAGCTTGTATCAGTAAAGCTGTTGTTGTTCCCTGAATGGATAGGCACTGGGTTAGAAAGACACCCTTGGGACATGAGGCCATCTCAGTGTCTATGTGTGAACAGAGAACAGGCCTTGGATTGTGTGTGTCATGAAGACATGCTTCAAGCAAAAGTATTATGCTTAAAGCCAGATGTTGGTGCTTGCCAACTTATCATAGAGGGAGAAAGTTACAATAAATCTGTAGTCACAGATGTGAACAATAGATGTGTATGTATCTGCACTTGGCGTGCATCTCTTATGGCAAATTCTTGGGCCAACATTAGCAATAGTGATGTCAATTTTTGTTTGTACGGTGTTATTACTGTAAAAGGGTGTGATCCTGATTATGCCAGAAGGAAAACTGTTTTGAGTGGAATGACCAAATTAAGACACCAGCAAATGACCAAATTAAGGTGTGTGCATCTGATGGGTTTATGGAGATAGAAATTTGGCTGACAAAACAAAATGTGGACAGAATGACAACTATAGGAAAATCAATGGCTGATGCATGGAAATGAAGAGACACCAAGGGAAAAATAATATAAAAGGAGTTTTCAGAACAGCAAGCTGGCATTGGCCCTCAAGCTCCAAGGTTGCTGACGTTTGACATTTGGCAAAGAACCATAAGATAGTGCTCATGTACCAGCTCGATGCACCACTCTCCTTGTGAACCTCCTGGGACTAGAAAATAATTGGTATTGTATTCTGTAATCATCTTGCTTGCTTTGCCTGCATTATTTTTATTTTCTATCACTACGTATCAATAAAATTTGCCTATTTTCAAACAGACAAACTTGTGGTTGTTCTGAAGGTTGTGCTCACCTGGAACAAGGTATCAGGACTGGGTCATAAATCCAGTGCCAACAATGACCTCCCAAAGTCCTTTCCAACCCTAACTTTCTATGACTCTATGAATTCATCTCATCTTTTGCCCTCCTCATGATTGTGAAGCTCAGGGAAAAAATTCCAGGTGCAAACCCTCCTCAGCTGGGAATGAAATTAGATACAGCACAAGTCTGCTAAATTGTCTAGATTTCTTCCCCACTCAAAATACTTCAGCCTGCTTTTTGAGGCATGCCCAATAGGTTTGAATGTAATCAAAAGTGAGAATCCACCGAGTGTGAAGCTCACAGATGCGCCTGGAAGTTTGTGTCTTAATGATCTAGCGGTCTTGAATCTATAGCACGGTGCAGACTGTTTCAGGGACAAGATGGAGAGGTAGCAGAGCCAGAAGGATTGATCTGTACATTACAGGCATAATTCGCTCTTCATTTACCACCAAACCCCAACCCTCTCCATCTAGGCAAAGCACCATTTTCAATGTCTGGCTCTGAACAAAGCAATGTGGGAGTACGAACAAGAAGCAGAGATTACTAACAGTGCATACAATTTCATTAATTTGACAAGCATGAACACCCAATGGAATCTCTGCTTTGCTCCAGTCACCTGGTCAAATCTAAACCCTATAAGCATTCACATCTGCTGATCCACATGGCAAGCTTTTGGGTTTTCTGTCCCCTACCACTGGAAGGGAGCTGCTGCTTGATATGTGTATGTGGCTGGTATGTGATGGCCACCCTCATGGCTGACACACCACAGACCTAAAAAGCTGAAAACACGAGCCAGGCTCAGTACCTGGAGGCTGTAACACCTCCCTTCCCTTGCAGAACAGCACACCGAGGGAGACTTCTGACACTCACTGGTGGGTTTTATGTGCTCCATACACACACAGCTATTTGGTGACTCTCCTCATACAAACCCACTCACCAGTATCCACTCTGATACTATGAGCCACACTTTGCTTCCTTGTTTTGGAGGAACCCTTTTTATCTTAATGTTCATTAAGCAAATGAGATGCAGAATAGGAAACTTACTAAAGAGGTGGGTCTCGCATGAAGTGCTGAAGCAGGCTGTAGCAATGGGCTTCTTGTGGGCCTTTATCTCTCCATAACAGAAGTCAGCTGTTACATGGATCAGCTTGACAATTCCTCTTCTTCCAGCTGCTGCCAAAATATTATGGGTTCTTTTCCGATTGTCTTTATTTACCATTGTTAGAGTTGTCCAGGCAACAGTGAAAAACTCCTAGGATATGGGAGAAAGAGCATGGAATATGGCAGCTGAGAGATTAACAGTGATCTATAGGACTATACAGAAGCCATAGCTGTAACGATAGGATCATTTTGACAAGGGTTATACATCTCAAACCTAGTACAGCCAACAAACATTATGGCATGTCTCCTTCTCTGCTGTCAGACTGACCCTCAGCAGAAGGGAGCAGGGTAACTAAACTTAGTCTCAAACAGAGGTGACCACTCTGCAGCACGTGTGCCACAAGTGGCACGGGCAGCTTATGTGTGGCATGTGGCAGATCGGGGAGAGGGCAGGCAGCAGAGCCACAGATTGGCAGGGAGCAGAAAGCAGGGCACAGATCAGGCAGAGAAAGGGGATCAGAGTGGCACTCAGGGAGGGTAAAGGGCTAATTTGTGACGCCTGCCAAAAGGGCTGGTTGCTGGCCTAGATTCTGAAAACTATTTTAGGATTAACAAAAAGTATTTTTCATCTCTAGCCATCACTTTAAGACCTGTCCACACTATAGCTTAGAACCATGTTCCAGGCTGTTTTATAACACAACTACAGTTTTACTCGCATTCCAAGTGTTCACAAGGCCCATCTACCTACCTCCGCAGGCACTTTGTACTTTTTCAGCACTATTCCAGTCTCGCAGTCAATTAGACAAACAGCCTCTCCTCCACATGTAGCCACAGTTCGAGATGAGCTCACTATGGGATCTGAAAGATAGGAAGGCCTGGTTAGATTTCCCAGGGCTTGAAGTAACACTTGCTTATTACACTAGTAATCAGATCGCTGCTCATTCAAATCACCATACATTACATTTGTCATAATCACCTTGTTACTACTTTGTACTCTTCCTCTGTGCTGCACTGGTAACTGTTCAGTTGGCTTTAGCCTACAGGGGTTTATTTCAGAAAAATTCATCCATACCAACTATGAAAACTCTCATATTTTATAATCCAAATAGGAATCTTTATCTGGACATGGAAAGTCTGTTATTAACAATAGGAACACCTGCTCAGGAGGTGGAGGGGCCTGGCGTCCATAAGCTATTTGGATAGTGCATCCACCTGACCCCTTGCTCCAGGGGTGTCAAACTATCTGTCCCCATGGGCCAAGTGAGTGTCCCAGGCCCAGCCTGTGGGCGAAACTGGGCTGCACCAAAGCAAGCACATGCCCCCTGCTGGCTCCCTGTGCCACGTGCAGCTTGTGTGACCAGTTCAACCACACATGCCTCTTGCAGTGTGCACTTGCCTTGCTCCACAGTTTGCTCTACGCGAGATGCATGAGACCAGCACAGGGTGTCCCACCACAGCGGATTGAGCCCCAGGCTGTTTGTACATGATCCACCATGGCACCCTTGTGCTGCATGCAGCACCATAGGCAGCCTGCACACCAGATCAGATCTGCATGATGGACATGGTTAGTCTGAGACCCAAAGGCTGGATTACAGGGCTCCAGGACTAGATCCAGCCTGAGGGTCATGTGTTTGACACCCCTACCTTACTCAAATGCACCCCTGCCTGCAGAGTCTTTCTACAAATCCTGCCAATCACAAAAGGCCACTTGTAGGCTCTGGATAGACTCACCCTTCCTGGTCCCGCCATCTAGCAGAGGCTCAAATGCACAGGACCAGAGCTGCGTTTTAAAATCTTCGCGGCTGTTGCTTTTGCTGTGACACTGGAGAAAGTGCAATGGCTCCAGAATGACGTCCTGCAAGAAAGCACATGTCAAGGAGACGTCATCCCAGAACAGAATGACAGAGAAGCAGCCACCCATGTGAACTCTCTGCCTCAATGGTACGTCAGTGACTAGATGTACAGGCTGGCAGAGACATTTCCATAAACCAGGGGATGAAATACAGAACAAAATGGGGACAGAAAACATCCCACAGAAAGACCCTCTGATCTCACCTCCTAGGTTTCAGTTGCTTCTGCATCTAGTGCACAGTCATCTTGGATTATGTTCCTGGAAGGATGCTTACATGTAGTAAGTGAAGCCTGCCCCAGGCTCCATTAGGGAACAATGCATTCTGAGCCCCTCCTGGAGGGTGATCCAGGGCCTGTGATCCCACTCCCCTTTCTCCCTCTCTCAGGCACACAAACAGGGTGCAGTGCAGCAGAAATTCCAGCAAGCTGACTATTGCACGCAGCTGATATGGGGATTTCTCTTCCCCTTGGTGCCATTGCTCCATGTACTAGGGAGCTGAGCACATGCACAGATCTAAAATCTACAAGGAACTGGTGTCATGTTCCCACACAATGTGAGGCGAGAAAGGAACAATATGATCATTTAGTCCAACTCCCCTGTACATCACAGGCTGTTGCATTTCACCCAGTTACCTCTATATTGAGCTATATAACTTGAGTAAAACTAAGAAAGCCTCAGTCCTCTGAAGATTAAACTCCTGTGTGCCTCCAGCAGAGACCAGGAGAGACTGGGATATCACTAGTGCCCAGATGATCACAGCAGGTGAACCACCCCCCTCCATGATGCAGAGGAGGACAGAATCCTCAAGATCCCTGCCAGTCTGACCTAAGGCACACTTCCTTCTCAGTCCCAAATCTAGCCATGGGTTTGACAATGAGCATGTGACCAAGGCACTCCAGCCACACATCTGATAAAAACCATCTCTGTACCACCCCAGAGCACTGATCCACCCTCTACAACCTCCCATCTCCAGCTCTGGCCAGCCCTAATGCTTCAGAGAAAAAGGGAAATAAAAAACAGAAAACACATGGCCAAAGGCAGAAGAAAACTGAATGAGTTCTATGGCACCTAGAAAATACAGAACCCTCTTATCCACAAAGTCTGGATGTGAATCCTTCTTATGTCCCCAAGAGGCCAAAACCCGAACCCAGAAAAGGGTAGTTAACGCACCTCGCCTTCTAGGTCCTTCACTGGGGTCAAGCTAACAACCCCTTTGTCCTGCTCCTGGCTCTTTTGTTGCTCCACCAGCTGGCTGGATCTTCTGTGGCTCTGTCCTTTGGGGAGCTGCTCTCCATTTCGCTGAGTCCCTTCAGCACCTTGGCCAGGTTTTGCCACCTTGGCCTTCTGGTTCGATGCTCTTGGTTTCTCGGGTGTTGACTCATCCTGCAAATGACTGGACTTCCTGGGGCTCAGCCCAATTTCCTTGGGGTTAGGCTGGGGCCGTGGCCTTTTGTTCCCAGATCCTGCCTGTGAGCGATTTCCTTTTCTCTTGCTGGGGGTTGAAATGACCTAAGAGATACATTGGTAATTCATTAGGGGTGTTTTTTCTCTTCCCCAAGATACTCATATACCTTGTAATCCAGAGAAATTCTGCAAGGATTGATTCCCTTTTCCTGGAGTCAGATGCAGGATTTTCCATCAGACAGGGGCTATCAAGTTCCCACAGGCCAACAGCTGAGGATGACCAAGAAACACTTTGCAAAGAAGGCTCAATTTAAAATTTTTACTTTCTCTTCCCACAGGGCCATGACTCCAGTCCTGCACCCAGGGATGAATGGAACGACAGAAGCAGGCCCACAGGACCCAAGGCTACTGTCTGCAGCTAAGATTAAGCCAAGTGCAGCAATGGGGCCACACTGAGGCAACCTCATACACTTTGGCCAAATGCCAAAATCATTCATTTCATTAAAAATATCCCTTCACAAAGGGGCGCTGGGATGACCAGGATGGGACCCAGCCCTCCTTCTCAGTCTCCTGTAAAAACAGGGGAATCTATACCTGGATACTGACCCAAACTGTCCTACTGCTGGGAAAGATGCAAAGCTGGCAGGAGAGGGTAAGCCCAGCTGTTAAAACAAGATAAAAGCCAGGACTGTCCCAGAGTTAGAGAGGGGGAATACCTGGCAGCAGCCAGTGAGCACTGTGGAATTTGTAATCAAATTGATAAATACAATGAATGAGATCCATCCTTGGGGTTATGGAGGATGCTGTGCACCTGCTGCACACTGGCCTGGAGGGCTGAGAAATCCCCTGCCCTCCCCAAAAGGTAGCCTGGTCCAGTGCCTTGGGTACTAGACTAGTCAGGAGACCCAAGTCTACTTCTAACTCTACAGTATTTCTCCACAGCTCTACCCCCCCTCTATTTCTATGCCGTTTCCCTTCACAGCCTCTTTTCTCTCTGTTCAGGTTGTAAGCTCTGCAAAGCTTGGATTATTGAGTTATATGCATTCACAGTCATGGGCAGATCCAGGATTTTGAAAAGGGGGGGTGCAGATGGTGCACATCATCACGTATAACAGAACACATTTTTCCCCAGGTAAGAGAAACTAGAAGTGTTACTAATATGGTAGGGGGCCAGCTTTATTTTATTCAGTTTAAAATCAAATCAAAAGCAAATATAACTATTGGAATGTGCACTAGTTTGCTACAGTATACATAAAGTTGGAAAAAAAACACAACAAACTAGACAGAAATAGTCAAAAGGTATAGTATAATTAGCTCTGTAGTCATTACAGTTAGAAGTACAGCTCTTATTCAGATTAATAAAGTAAATTCTAGCCTTCTTGAGCATCTTGACAGCAGTTCCAATACTTCACTGTCAGTCATTTATTTCTATATTTGAGCTAATGTGACTGCACCTGTGCTAAGGTTTTTAGCTACAGCTAAAAAAACCTGCAGGGCAGTGAAATTAAAGAGAGACACTATCTGAAATGGCTAAGAGATAGCAACACTGCAGAAGAGAGAGTCTGAATCTGAAAAATCAAGACCAGGATAGAGGGTGGCTAACACCTGTGGTATGGAGAGAGAACAAAAGGATAATGAGCCAGGAAGTAAAATGACTTTCAGCACTTCCTGAATAGAAATGCTGCTGCCCCTCCCAGGCAGCTGCTTCTAAAGTTTGGGTGCAACAGGTATCAAAGGGGGTGAAACCGCACAAATAAACCCCTCTGGATCTGCCCCTGCTCACAGTGTTTAGCACAGTGAGGCCATGATCATAGATGGAGGCCTCTGGGAACAACCATCCTACAAATAATTAACAGCAGCAGCATTCGTCTGGTATGGAGCCTTGCAAGGCACTTTAAGACCTTTTGAAATGAAAGGTAAGAGGAGATGCTTGTGCAATGGCATGTCTTCACTTCCTTGACAGGGCAGAAGAATCTGCTGTCTCTAATGCAAAAACAAGCTATTTGCATGCAGGTCTGTTAGATCATCCAATATCAACTTTGCAGAATTCTAGCCTGCAAGCAGCTGCTTGGAGGCTAGAAAGCAGGGGGTACCATATGCATGTGGAGAGCTCCCCACGGACAAGTCTGGGAGGGTGGGGAGGAAGGGGGCCAGCTGGGGGAACAGGATGGAGTCATAGGTAGCTTGACCAGGGAGCAGCAAGGGGGCTACACTCCCAGGGAGAACAGAATGGGGAGGGGGGGAATGACAAGGAACGTGCAGGCTGCCTGCTGTGGGTTTGGGGCTCCCTGCCCCACTGCCCTTCCCCCAGGAGCCTATATGGGTAGGACTTGATGTAGGAGGGCAAAGAGGCACGGTGCTGTCACCAAGACCCATCCTGCTAGGTGCTCTGCCATGGCAGTGGGTGGCACAACTCCACACCACCACTGTCCCCGCTGCAGCCAGGTGGGCTGGGGGTCCCTCACCATGGCAGCTTGGTGGGTGAGGGGTCCCCAGCAGCAGCATTAAGCCTCTCTGCCTTCCCAAATTAGGTCCCACCCACTGGCCCGCAGGGGCCCCCAGGGGGAAGGCAGCAAGGCAGGGAGCCCCAAGCCCACAGTCCACATCTTTCCCCGCAACCACTGGGTCCACTCCAGCCATGCAACATGTCGGGGGAGGGAGGGGGAAGGGGACAGGCTCCATGCTCTGCTCTGGTCACAGTAGCCACTGCTTCCCACAGGTGGCAGTCTGGGCTTGGGTGCTGCTGAGGGGAGCAGGGGCTATGGGTTGTGAGTGAGGGGTGCAATCAGGGCTGGAGAGGGTGGTGGCTGTGGATTGGGAGTAAGGGGTACTGGCAGGGCCAGTGGACTGTGGGTTGCGAGTGATGGGCACCAGCAGGGCTGGGGGAGCTGTTGCTTGCGAGTTAGGGGCAAAGGCACAGCACCAGCATATCAGGGCTGCTCAGCATCACAGAGCAGTGGGAGGTACGGCTGCAGCTGGGCCCATATCCGTGAGTGTAAGGCGTAGGGGAAGCTCTGATTTTCTATGATAAAAAACCCAAAATCAAACCCCAAAATATAAGTATCTAGAATTTATTTTATTGTAAAGATTGAGGCACTGGTAGGCTTCCAGACTGCTTTAAAATTGTAAATATATCAAGAAAACATTTGTGTTCAGCTGAGAGAGAGAGAGAGAGAGAGAGAGAGAGTGCTGTTTCATTTTACTTGTGGAAAATGCAGCTGTTGGGTTTTTTTAATCAGAGAATTTTGGGGGTTTTCAGAGAAGTTGGGATTTTTAAACAGAGAAAACCAGAATCCCTTCTGATGAAGGTTAGCGATCAAGGTGATAAAGCAGAACTCAACTGGGTCTAAATCTCAGTTGGAAAATCCAAAGTTCACAGTCCCTTCTCTTACTGTGATTTGCTTTTGAAAAAAGAGAGGTGAGGCTAGAAAAATATTCCTGCCTGCAAGGGCTTTTACCTGGTCCACTTCCTCCATGACCTCCCCGGGGCTTTCTGTATTCTCCTCCTCCTCCTCCTCATCATCCATCCTTTCCTCCAGTTCAGGGTTTGTGTTCTCTTCCTGTCCCAACAAAGATACCAAGAGTTCTTCTGCTATTGTCTTCACCTAATGTTGCAAGTAAAAAGACAGTGGTTAATGTTCAAACTTTAAAGAAGGACAACAGCTGCAACATCTGGAATTAATCAAATGTGCAATTAAAAGATGTGTGCATGTGTATGCGTGTTTGTGCATGCATGCGCACACTTCTATATGAAATTTATAGGTAAAGTTCTATTTTAACTTTATAGGTGATGGAAGGGCCTTGGGCTGTCATCCAGGAGACCAGACCTCACAGAACTGATGTAACAAGGGAAGCAGCATAGCAGCACCAACCCTTACCAACATGCCTTACTCCCAACCTGGAGGGACCATTTCTTAGGGGCTGGAGGTTCAGCCTCATTCAGCCTACAGCATTCCAGCTGAGACTGCCAGCATCTAGTGTCAGTTGCAACAGTTTCAAGACAGATTATTTTAGAGTAGGAAGAAGGAACAGGTGCCTATGATAGGGTGGACTCTGGAGGGACAGACATAGTGACAACTGAAACTAGGTATTTTCCAGAGACCATCACCCCTATTGACATGTACCGAGTGGGGCACCCAGACACCGTGAATGATGCATAACAGACCCGAGTCTGGAGATCTACCCAAACAAAGCATGTAGAAGCAAAAGAAATTTCAGTGAATCTTCTGTATTGGCACAACTCTATGGTGAAATACCAGCCTGTTGGGACTGGGAGCTTAACCTCCACGCATGACTTCTACCAATGGGTTCTTTGTTTTACTGCTTTTGTCTGAGCCACATGGACCACCTCACTGTCACTGATACCGATGGGATGATCTGTAAAAGCAATGCAACTACAGTAAAGCTAGATGAAGAAGACACAAAGCCTGCAGCATACACATCACAGAACTGGAGGGAAGTCTTCTCTTCAGATAGGGAAGGCTTATCTGCCATTTTCTTTAATGGGAGCTATGTAAAATGAGCACAAAAATACCCTACAGAGAAGCTGCTACAGCATAATCTCATAAATCTGGCATGCTTGGGACTAAGCACCTGCGAAAAATTTGAAAATTCTGGGTTTTTTTAAACCGGAGTGGCGGCTGGTCCCAGAGCAGCAGCCGCATGTGGAGCAGGGTGGTGCATAGTGGCAGCAGACGCCACATGCAAGCTTCCCTCTCTGTGTCCAGGGGGCCGGGGGGAGCAGCAGCCGGTCCTGGGGCAGCGGAATGGGGTGGTGGATGGAGGTGGTAGCCACTGCATGCATGCTTCCCCCTTTGCATGCAGGTGAGCAGAGAGGGAAGCTTAAAAAGTGCCAGATTTTCTAAAATTCTGGATTTTTGATATCCAGATTCATGAGGTTATACTGTATTAAAATTATTTGCTGTTTGCAAATCATGTGTTTATAAAATTTCTAGCACTTAATTATCATTATCAGGGGGACCTGGTGACCATTTATAAACTCACTAGGGGGGACCAGAAGGGTTTGGGGGAGACCTTGTTTCCCCTAGCGCCCCCCGGGATAACAAGGAATAAGGGCCACAAGTTGTTGGAGAGTAGGTTTAGATTAGACATCCATAAGAACTACTTCACAGTCAGGGCGGCTAGGATCTGGAACCAACTTCCAAGGGAAGTGGTGCTGGCTCCTACCCTGGGGAGTCTTTAAGAAGCGGCTTGATGCCTACCTGGCTGGGGTCATTTCAGCCCAGTTTTCCTCGTGCCCAGGCAGGGGGTTGAACCTGAAGATCTGCAAGGTCCCTTACGACCCTACTTCTATGATTCTATTATCATAAATGTCTTAATTACTTAGGAGAAGAAAATAAATTTTTCATGGCAATCGCTGCATCGGGGATGGGTTCTTATTTCTGGTACCTGTGTAATATCTACAATTAATTAGCAGAGAGCCTCAGAAAGGCTGATTGACAAGAGCCTCTCAACATGAATCTGCAAAGCATTTTGCCATGTGTATGAACCATCACTGAGGGATCCTTCTTCATGTGCCTCAGATGAAGGTCAGAAAGGCAAGCGAGTGACTTACCCGCCATCGGGTAAATTCTCGGAGTGAGCTAGGTCCAAAGATGACGTGGGTTTGGACAGATTTCAAGAACTTCTTCCTGATGGCTTTTACATCCTCAGCTGTACAATCCTTGGGCAGTTGGTCTCGGAAGTTTTTCTCCCAGTAAGTAGTGATCTAGGCAAAGAGACTTGGTTTACTCACCAAAACGCCACAGAAACCAAGACAGAAAAGCACAAGGTCCCCCGAGAAAAGAAATGACCAGGACAAGCCTTAAGTCCAGCTGCTTCAGGAGTGACGTTGCCTGCATATATCTGATAGGAAGCTCATTTAATAAAATGATTCAGAGCCTACATGGAGTGGGAGTATCATAGGCCAATTGATTTTGTGTTTTCCCCTTCCTTTTAGTTTTCAGGTTACGTGGCACTAGGAACAGCCATGCTGTAAGCATGTACAAAAAACGTTAACTCACAAAGGACCCAAACTGCTTTACAAAAGATAAGTCCAATCCTGGAAACACACTGGTAATTTTACTATCACAAGCAGTTCCGGTGCGTAAAATTAGGAAGTGCAGCATTTGAGCCCCGTATGTATTATATAGTTTATACACAGACACAGAGAGATCACGTCACTCAATGCAACTGCATCTCATGTAAGATGGCAGCAGCCAGATCCACAGCACCACCACAGAGAAGCAGGGGAATAAGTGTTCTGACCACAGACACCAGGAACAAACTGAAAAGTGTGGCAGAATGCTCAAGATCTCTCCAGAGCAGAGAGCACCCTCATCCCAGTAATCCACAGACACCCAGCTGCCTGCAAGGATGAGGGGCTGAGTAGATCTCACCAGGATCTGAGTTTGTGGTACCAGGAATCCCGGGTATTACAAACCTGGGGCTGAGAGCACTAGACCATCCCAGTCCTCTGAAGTTATGAATCGATGCACCACAGCTATTTTAGATGGTTCTGACCAGTGGCAACTGATCTTATTATAAATGGTAAAACTAGCGCTGCAAAATATACAATTATTTTTAGTTACAGAATTTTACTCACACACATGATCATAACGTGCTTTTAGGGGAGAATCAGAAGCTAAATGAAGGTGAAATGGCAAGATTCAGACAAAGGGCATTTCAAACGAAGGGCCATAAGAAGTGCAAGAGCAAGGTCTTGTTCCACGTGCCAACTGAAGACAGTAAGACCATTAAATTGCACTCCTTATTTCTAGGACAAAACTGTGGTATAAATTAGAAGAACTACGGGCTGCAGAGCCCTAGAGAGCTGTTATGTCAATCTCAGGGACTTCTCTATTTTACCTAAGTTATCACAACAACCCAGAAAGGCTGGAATCCCCTGAGAGAGACCTTCTCAGTCAGAGCCCCTGTTGAAAGGGGGGAGATGGTCTAGAATACAGCTGTCACATGAAACCCTCTGCCCCAAAAGAATTCCTAGTTGAAAGATCTGCCAGCTCTGAGGTCCCTGTTCATCAAGGGAGCCAGCACACTAATCACCCACCAGAGATCCTGCAAATCAAGACCTGTGCTTCATTGTGCTGAACATGCAGATTTAAACAGGAGGAAGTGGATAGTTAAAAGAGAATAGAGGGAGCATAAGAGGGCTACTGGAAGCCTGGCCAGGGATTAGGAATTATTTACAGAGACAAACTAGAAGGCAGTGAAGGTGACTGAGGCATTTAAATCTCAGGGTAAAATTGGGAAGTGCAGCATTTGGGTCCCCATATGTATTATATAGTTTAAACACAGACACAGAGAGCTCACATCACTCAGTGCAACTGCATCTCATGTAAGGCGGCAGCAGCCAGATCCACAACCCCACCACAGAGAAGCATGGGAAGAAGTGTTTTGACCACAGACATCAGGAACAAACTGAAAAGTGTGGCAGGATGTTCAAGATCTCTCCAGAGCAGAGGGCACCCTCATCCCAATAATCCACACACACAGCTTTTGAGCCCCATATGTATTATATAGTTTACACACAGTGCAAACTACAGGTAATACAGACAGTGCACAGTGCCTGGACCCAAAGAGGACCTTGTGCTAGTAGTATTTAAATCCACTTGTTGCCAGCAGTTCCAATGGCGGAAAGGACAGGGCTTGAAGGGTTAATCAAGTTTAATATCAAGTTTAATCTACTATTTGGTCATGCACAGAGGGCAGAAATATTATACGTCTTACCTTACTGGTGAGTTTTTGACTGCTGATCTGTCTCACGTGATCAGCTAATTTGGTCACATCCTTGCCATTGAGTAAACGAAGGTTTTGTAAAAGAAATATGACCTTATGGTCATCGTTGCGCTGGAGAGAAAAAATATTTAAGTTACAGACACCCACGCACATGCATTCACTGAAATACACAGACAATGCTTTTCCATTACCAAGCAAGCAGGGAGAGCAAAACATATTTACACTGGAAAGAACGTGGCATAAAATCAATCAAACACCTTGCAGAATTTCCAAAGCACGTGGACTCAGCTACAAATCCAAGGAGCCTTTTGCTGGCTGCCAGTCCTGCAAACTCAATGGCCACGTCCAGACGAGAGCAGCCATGCAGTGTGGCATCGCAGACATGTCTGTGGTGCCACATACCACACGCTCAGCTGTTCTCCGTGCTGCAAGGGAGCAGTGCAGGGGGTGGCATTTTTTGACCCCAGATATTCAGGGGTCAATCCCTCTCCCCCCCCACCACACACACACAAAAAAGGTGGAGGCGCACGTGGGGGCAGCACGCACTACTCAAAATTGAAGCCTGGCTGGCCAGAGCCACACTCCAGCTGCCAGACAGGCTTCATGTGATAGGATCGGTGCTGCTGCAGCCCCAGGAGGCCCCTAGGTAAGGCTGCTGGAACCAGCCCTGCCTGGACGTGGGCGCTGAGGCTGATGTCATCTTCCTGGACTTTAGGAAGGCCTTCGACACAGTTTCACACCCTATCCTCATTGGGAAGCTAGCAGACTGTGGAGTGGATGCCTACACGGTCAGGTGGGTGGCCAACTGGCTTAGGGACCACACCCAGAGAGTGGTGGTGGATGGTTCCTTCTCAGCCTGGAGGGAGGTGGGCAGCGGGGTCCCGCAGGGTTTGGTCCTCGGACTGGTATTATTTAATATCTTCATCAGCGATTTGGACAAAGACGTGGAGAGCACCCTCTCCAAGTTTGCTGAAGATATCAAGTTATGGGGCAAAGTTGGTACACCGGAGGGCAGGGAGCAGATTCAGGCCGTCCTGGACACGTTGGATCAATAGGCAGAGAGAAATAAGATGCAATTTAATAAAGATAAATGTAAGGTACTCCATCTGGGAAGGAGGAATCCCCAGCACACCTATAGGTTGGGGAGTGTCTTTCTCAGCAGCTCGGAGGCAGAGAGGGATCTTGGAGTCGTAACTGACTTCAAGATGAAGATGAGCCGGCAGTGTAATGAGGCCATCAACAAAGCCAATTGCACCTTGTCATGCATTAGCAGGTGCATGACTAATAGATCAAAGGAGGTGATGCTCCCCCTCTATGCGGCACTGGTCAGGCCGCAGTTGGAGTACTGTGTCCAGTTTTGGGTGCTGCACTTCAAGAGAGATGCGGAGGATCTGGAGAGGGTCCAGAGGAGGGCCACTCGCACGATTAGTGGCCTTCGGGAAAGACCCTACAGGGAGAGGTTGAGAGAGCTGAATCTCTTCAGCCTTCACAAGAGATGGCTGAGGGGAGATCTTGTGGCCACCTATAAATTTATTAGGGGAGGTCAATGGGGAATAGGTGATGCGCTATTTACTAGGGCGCCCCAGGGAGTGACTAGGAATAACGGGTGTAAACTAGTTGAGAGTGGATTTAGATTAGATATTAGGAAGAAATTTTTCACAGGAACGGTGGCCAGGATCTGGAATGTGCTTCCAAGAGAGGTGGTGCTATCACCTAACTTGGAAGTCTTCAAGAAGAGGCTAGATAGTCACCTGGCTGGGGTCATCTGGCCTCAGTCCTCTTTCCTGCCAGGGGCAGGAGGTCGGACACAATGATCCATTGTGGTCCCTTCCGACTCTACAATCTATGAATCCACCCAGGGCAGCCTGCCACATGCCAGAGGGCATGTAGCACAGGCATTGCCCAGGGACAACTTGTGGCAGTACAAGGTGTGCCGCTGCTAGTTTTCTGCAGGCAACCAAACATCCACACTCGTGTGGATGCAGTCAACCTGGGGGCTGAAAGCCAAGCGGGGACCTTTCCTGATCTTACATCTCCAGAGGTACATTCTGCAGGGGGACTGGAGAGCTGAAATTACATCTACAATTAGAGCTTAGTTAACTGTGCTGCTAATGATCCACCTTGTTCTCCCACAGCTGTGGAAAGCCTACAATGGAGTGTGCAGTAGCTCAGGGGTTTTTTGGTCCCCAAGGCTAGTAGCTATGACTGCCTGTGCACTGGGATCTGTAAAGTAAGAGAACATTTTTACAGGATCCATTTAACACTGTACGCTGTTCATCTTTCACATATCATACAGTCTTCTGACTCAGCAAGCATCCCATCATGGGAAGCTTCCTGCTCCTGGCTTAAAAAACAGAGCACTGGCTTGAGAGTCAGGGGATCTGGTGCCTATCCTTGACTCTGCCACTGGTCTGCTGAGTGACTTTGGGCAAAGCACCTCACTTTTGTGCCTCGATTTCCCTTCTGTAGAACAGGAATAATGACAGTGTCCTCCTTTACAAAGGGCTTTGCAATTTCTTCATGGAAAGCCATTATAAGAGACAGTTGCACTTATTACTGACTTTCCATTTACTATGCTGCAATGAAGGGAACCGTCTCACTCACTGTCAAGTCCGTGTTGTTCTCATAGCTTAGCTCCTCCAGCTTTGGGAACTGCTTCAGGGTGGTCACATCATCCAGTTGATTATTACTGCAGTTGAGCACACGCAGCTCGGGCAGAGCGAGGCTGTTCGGAAACTTGACCAGTTCATTGTCAGAAATGTCGAGTTTTTGCAGGTGTCGCAGCCGGGAGAAGAGCCGTGGGTCCAAGTCTCCAGTCTTTAATTGCAGCTTGGATAGGCTGGAAACAAACCAGAACACCTGCTACCTCGAGGTCATGCAAAGCTAAGGGTAAAACCTCATTTTTAAGGGATATAAGGTTTCATGTTCCTGCAAGTCTTCTTCCCCCGGGGCAAAGCTAACTGAGCAAAACAGTTACACCCACCCTGCTATTCTGTTTTCCACACAGCACAACATATTTCCATTTTCCCTTCAATTTCACGACAAATAATTTAAGGAAAAAAGGGGTAGCCCAAATAGCATCCGACCAGGATTTTACTCCAGTCTGTTTCTACTTACTTCAGAGTCTCAATCTTTCGAAGCCTGGTAGACCTGGGA
>NW_005842613.1:35179-35478 GCF_000455745.1 Alligator sinensis | reverse complement strand
GCTCTTTCCAAGAGCAGCTCTGTAGTGATTTTTGACATTTTAAAATTTCCGCCCCTTTCCCGGCAACGCGAAGCTGCTGGTAGCCGAATATCCTCGTGGCGCCTTCCTGGGAAAGGCCCGGGTGTTGGGCAGAACCCAAAAGAAACCAAACAGCAAAGAAAGAAAGAAGAAACCCAGTTATAGCGAAGCCGTTCCTTTATTTTTGCCACGCAGAGTGACAATCACTAGCCCCGCTCTGCACAGGCGTTAGCAAAATGTCCCCAGCCGGTCCCACACTGCCCCGAAGGGCCCGGCCCGGC
>NW_005842613.1:27743-34432 GCF_000455745.1 Alligator sinensis | reverse complement strand
GGCTTTGTCCGCGGCACGTGCCCGGGGGAAGCGCCTGCTGGTCCCGAGGGAGCCCCCCCGGGCTAGGTCGCAAGACCCGGGCGTCCCCCCCCTCCCCCGGCAGGGACAGGCCTCACGTGCCCGCCCCTTCTCCTTGCTGCAGGACGGGCAGACCTTCACCTACCGCCCCGCCCGGGGGTTGGCTGTGGGAGACCCGCGCTCCGCCGCCGCCGGCTGGGCCTTTCCCTTCCCGGGCGTGCTCCTGCTGGAGGATTTCCTCAGCCGCGCCGAGGAGGCCGAGCTGGTTCGGGCGATGGACCAGGATCCCTGGAAGCCGTCCCAGTCTGGCCGCAGGAAGCAGGTGCTTTGGGGAAAGCCGGCTCTTTCTACCACCTGGTCTCCTTTGGGGAAGGAGAGGTGCTCACCCTCACGTGCTTCTGCTCACGTTTCCATTGCCCGCTGCCTAAAGGAGATCCTAGAACCTGCTCCGTCTCCCCCCGACCCACATCGGGCATTAGCCGTATCCAGCCAGGCTCACTGTTCCAGGGCTGGGCGCTGCGTCTCGCCCTGCGCGTGTGGTTGAAGTGTTATTTCCCACTTGACGTGTGAAAGAACCAAACGGTAGGGAATGAATACCACTTTCATCGAATCGTGTTATTCTGACTTGCCCTAGCGAGGCAGGGGCTGCTCCCAGGAATCCCGACTTTCCCAAGGATAGGAACGACTTTGCTTTTTACTTATCGGGACCTGTTTTTCCTTTTCACCAGGACTACGGACCCAAAGTGAACTTCAAGAAGCAGAAGCTGAGGGCGGGCTGTTTCATCGGCTTGCCCAGCTTTAGCCAGGATATTGTGAAGAGGATGAAGGCTCATCCTATACTAGAAGGTTTCTTACCTGTTGAGCAGTGTAACCTGGATTATCTTCCTGAAAGAGGGTCTGCCATTGACCCACACTTTGATGACTGGTGGCTTTGGGGAGAGCGACTGGTTAGCTTAAACTTACTCTCAAAAACCGTGCTATCCATGTCCTGCGAGTCAGAGAACAGCATCCAGTTATTTGCTACTCCCCGTCAAGAAAGTGAGAAATCAGATCAAACTGGATCACCTCAAACTTCTCAGAACTGTAAAAACAATAACTTTATTCCCACGTCAGCTTGTGAAAATTCAGACAACTGGGACGTTGACCATACAACTCCCACAAAGCTTGTTCCTTGTAAAGAGGTGACTGTTGCTGTTCACTTACCTAGACGCTCCCTGGTTGTGCTGTATGGCGCTGCACGGTACAAGTGGAAACATGCAATTCACCGCAAGCATATTGAGCATCGTCGGGTCTGCATCACCTTTAGGGAGCTGTCTACAGAGTTCGGTTTGGGAGGAAAGCATGAAAAACTGGGTAAAGAACTGCTGGACATAGCTCTTTCATTTCAGGGAAAACCAGTATGACCAAGAAAAAGGCTGGAGTGATACTTGGTTTGGATATTCAGAAATCAATATTCAAAATTTTTATGATTAATTTTATTTGGAGCGGAAGGCGTATACGAATATTGGGTCAAATGGAAACGTTAACAAATGCAGTGACGAGAGGGGCTCTCGTTATACTAAATAACCTTTCCCTGGTAAGAACCCAGCCATTACTGTTAGCTCTTGGATGAACATCAGGAAATGGCTATTGCGTGTTTTGTCTATAATGTGATGAAATGCAGAAAGAAAGAAAAAAGTATACTGCAAACATTTAAAACATGCCCTTAACTCTGGAAGGAAATCTGGAAGGAAGCTAGGGATCTTCAAATGATTTACAGTTTGAGACTGTCTCTATAATTAGTCTCAATATTTTTTATAAGGCAATTCAAAACCTCCAAATAAACACATAGCTTCAAGCAGAAAGACTGCCTGGTCTTTAAGCTTTTGGGATCATGTTACACACTTTTTTTTCCCCTGCCTGGATTAGTAGCAAAAGAAAAATAATGCCTCTTCCTGGGAGGACAAAATAGTTCATTCATTTAATAAAGTACTCCCTCCATCTTTGGCTGCAAGTCAGCCCAACTCAAGGCACAGATTCTAACCTCTACTTGAAGCCAGTTTGAGGTTCTACATTTAGAGCTGTACCTTAGGTTCATAACTGTCTCCTTGCTTGTTTTACGTGGTTCCTTTAAAGACCAGCTGTCTAGGGAAGAAGGTAGACAAGCATCCATCCACAGTCACTATTTTGTGCAGAGAGCTAATTAAAGCACAGCTTACATTTTTAGCAAAGGAAAAGTAATAGCAAGGATTAATTATAAATACCGTGTATGACCTACATCTTCTGGGACCTCAGAGCAGCATTTGCAGCAGGCTGACGTGGACTTTTCCAACGACAGCTTGGACAGAGTTCAGATACTCAAGACGTCCAAGAAGATTGTGTTCTTTTCTGATCCTCTGTAATTTCTGAGCCCTGCTGCTAATCACAGTTATGGGAGTATCATTTCAAGAATGAGTAAAGAGACAGACAGCAGCACTAAGGCCTAACTGTTTTTTCTTACACAGTCAAGATGGCAGAACTGCAGTGTAGAAACCAGCTTTTCCTACAACTGACAAATTAGCTTGGTCAGGGGCATGAAGAGGTCAGAGCCCAAATAGATATAGCTGTGCCAGCAGAAGCCTTTAGTGCAAAATCATCAACCTAACTGAGCTTTTACTAAGATAAGATTGTTTTCATCAGAGAACATACATGCACATGCGGGGATAAAAAGCAGTTTGGCTGATATAACCTCACTATGCAAAAAGAATTGTGCTGGTATAATAAACCAGCATTTTTATAGTGGTGACATGCTCTTAGACTAGTTATAGCCACTTGTATAAAATTGTTTGCTGCCAAAAAATGACACACAAGTGAAAAGGATTCAATTATCCAATATATTTAATCAGCTTGAGTTTACAGATGCAACCATAGTTCTGTTAATACTTGCAATGAACCAGGGTCAATTTACTCAAATATTTAAAAAGAAATATACAAGTGACATGTTAACTCTTAAATTTATTATCATGTGTTAAATGTACATTGACGGAAATCAAACTCCACGTAAGCTTTGAAAGCATGTCCTGCTGTTCAGACATACTGACAACAGAGCATCATCTACACGCTGGCAGCAGGTAAAGTTTATCCTCCACAAGACTGCCCATGGCAGGAGACAATATACTGAATTCAGATCAGTCACTTCATGATAGCAGTTTGCAGCTGATATCACTGGAAATGCAGCACGTATGAGATTTACTTACTGCAGCCATGTTTTAGTTAAAAAAAAACAACAGCTCTGAAATTACTATTTTTCTAGTCTGCCCTGAAAGCAGGATTCAATAACTTGTGCTCTTAAATTAGAGGTTCCCAACCCTTTCTGATCAACATACCAATTTAGACTAACTTTATCTGTAATGCTCGTACCCGCTGCCAGTTTTGCATTAGTGCAGAGTGCTTTATCTCAAGATGAATCTTGAGACATTCTAAGCCCCAGCTCCATCTTGATTTAGAGCATATTCATTTGACCAGCAGCCTTCTGTAGCTCAGTACAAAGGCTCATAAAGTTAGAGAGCCTGGAACACCCGCTGTATGGGAACCGCTATTATAAATCGGCCTGCTTGGCTTCAGTAGTTAGCCCCTGCCATAATAAGCTGCAATAGAAAGAGTATTTACATTAATGTTTGGTCCTTATTTTCAGTCTCAAACTTTTTCCCTTTAATTTTCGTTCAGTCTTCTGACTCTATTCTTAAAATATTTTGTATTATCTTGTTAATCTCTCAAATAATGAAACCAGATGGCTTCAAAAAAGATGTAATCCCTAAACAAGACAAATAATGGGACGTATTACAGTTGATACTGTGCTATTTATTAGCTGTGTTTTCAGCTACAATATAAAGGAGGACAATGTCCAAGCCCAGAAGAACATAGAGATTGCAGAGACTTGGAATAATTAGGTTTTTAGAAGTGCAAATTCTTGTATTCCAAATAAAAAAACCCAAAGAGAGTACCGTATTTCCATCATCCAGTTTTACAGATACCAAAGTTTCACTTGGTCACTGTTTGCTGCCATACCTTAGCATATACTTTTCTTTAAGTAAACTATGACTTGGACACCTCTTTAAGAGCGCCCCAAAAGGTCAACACTCACCATTTTTATAGCATCAGTAACACATACAGTGGCTCTGTTTTAATTGGTCAGAAGCATATGCATGTTCTTTCCTAAAAAGGCAGAATGGCAGCATTATAGGACATTAATAAGAGTTTTTTTCTGGATTATCAGGTATTAGGGAGATCTGTGGAAAGTACAAAAAGATTTTTAATGTGCAACTAAGAGCTGCTTAGAAAATTTTTGGCTACTCAGCTAATGCAGTTAATGTAAAGTATACTTTAATAGTTTAAAATGTAACACTGACTCGTATCATGGCTGTTTATCTTCTTAATGAAGATTAGCAACTTGTAAACACCTTCCACAAACAAGACATCCATTAAAATTCAGTGACTTCCATGTTGGACATTTTGCAAAAGGAAAATTAAAGTTGTTTGACCAAATATGGAAAGGTCTGCTATACGTTTGAACTTGTTTATCCTGTTTCACATAGGATGGGTTCTTTTCAGTTGTACATAGACACACGCACATATACATATTCCATAACATACTTTCCATGCATAGATAAAGCAGAAATAGACAAAGTGCACAATCTGTTGACTTCAACAGAATTTTTCCTCTGGCACTTAAATGAGTCAACATTCCTCTCTGAATATCAGTGCCTGGAACCAAAACACAGGCAAGTGTTGAACTTCATGCACTGCTATTCATGGCGACGTCTTCTAAATTTAGATGGCTCTCATCATTTAGAGTGTTCATTTTTTAAAAGGATACAAATTAGACTGATATTAAGAAATTAATTAGAAAATAAATGTGCTGGCCTGGTTATGTTGGCATTTGGGGATTGGACTGAGATGGGGAGGGATTTTTGTGGCGCTCTAGCTGGAAGGTATATTGAGGAGTGTCTTTTTGTGACGGCATCAATCTTTTGAGGGAAGGGGGAAGATGTGAATTGGGAACCTTGAGGGCATAGCAACAGGGATATTCCTGACTGGTTTTAAGTCAGGAACTGTAGTCCCAAGTACTGCAAACACGTTAATTGAGCTTAGCAGAAATATATACAATGCTTACAGGTAATGATATGCCCAGAAGTCTTTGCAGGATGTGGGTCTTCACACTGCTTTGCTGAGGTCTGGCATATTTAGTTCCCTTTATTAAAGGAAATTCTCCATATGGAACTAAAATGTAAATGATCCAAATTTAGCTTTGAGGTTCATGCCTATCTCCAAAGCGGGGGAGAGTTCTTATGTTTGTGGCTATTACAGTTTCAGCTGAAAACAGATTCCTATCAGCTTATCAGTAAAAGCTGGTGGCATCATGGGCTTCTTGATTTCCACTGTCTCTCTCAAGCCTTTGGGGGCACTCGTGTGACAGTCACATGCACTGAAGCATCAGTCATACAAAGACTATGTACCCTTACATGAGTGGGAGGCAATACAATCTCAAAATTTTGACTGTGCTTTCAGATAAACATCATGATGACATCAGCTAGGTTGCAATTAAGAAAGGAAGCAAACAAAAAGAAGCAACTTGATGAATTTATTTCCTTCATAACAGTCCCATCTAAGGCATCTCAGCACAAGCTGTCAGCCATCTAGGTTGGACTATTGTGAGAGTCACAGTATCTAGGAAAAAAAAGTCTCCTGCCTGGATAAACTAGTTATTTCACTGTGCACTGGTCCGTTGCTCAGCAACAGTGATCACAATCAATACATTACCCAATATAAGGCTTTTTGGACTAGCTCCCCATTGAAAACAATCCAAATCAGGGCCATTGCTCTGATTTTCAGAGTCCTACATAGTACTAGTCCTGAATCCCTGAGAGATCATTTCTTCTTCTGTGCCAAAGCTATATTTTCACTAGAACTATAATACTGTTAACCAATAGGGATACACTTGTAATGATGGGAGACTGTCCTCAGGACCAGCACCTGTCAAACACTGTACCAAAAGAAATAAGAATAGCCACTAACTTAATTGAATTCAGAGCCAAATTTAAAGCCTGCCACTTCTTCCAAGATTTCCCTCCTAACGCACCTAAAGACTGATTCTTGATGATGGGGAAACAATCCTCTACAGAGTAGGAGATGCCCAGATACCATGGTGAGGAGGGCTCTGTAAGAGCGTAGCTAAACAGCTTTCTTTCCTCTGTAGGGGGAGGAACCCTAGGGGAACAGCAGCCAGCAAGGGAAGCTTTCCTGTTCTGAGGTCTGTGCCTCAGTTCATTCCTAAAAAGGGAGCTGGGAAAGCACTGCCTGACAAGAAACGGGAAGCATGAGGAAGACCAAAACCACAAGTCTCCCACAAGACCAGGGGTGGTGTCCTTTGCAGACACAAAGCCAAGAACAGCTCCTCAGGGCTCAGTTGAAAACTGATGCAAAAAGAAACGAGGGAGAAGGCTGAAGTAGGATGTAGCCCCAAGAATCACGAAGCAGGGCAGCTAGGAGTTAAGGGCAGTCACAGAAGTCTGGGATAGAAGAAGGATAATCAGCTAGATGCAGTGAGGAACATAGGCGCCGACTCCATGGGTGCTCTGGGGTTTAAGCACCCACTGAAAAAAATTAGTGGGTGGCTCAGCACCCAAGAGCTAGATCAGGTAAGCCAGGCTGAA
>NW_005842613.1:13624-27733 GCF_000455745.1 Alligator sinensis | reverse complement strand
AGCAGGAATAAAAAAGCAAAAAGTACCTTCAAGCAAAAACCAAAATCGGCACTTATGGTGAGGAAAAATTCTGTATTAGAATGTGGGACTTTAAAAGAAAACCTGGCACAGATAACACAAAGGCAATGTAACTGAATAGTACAGAGATATTATGCACAACACACAGCAGGAGCATACTCCCTATGGAGTGGGAAAAAATGACGTGTTCAAGTTGCACAACTAGAAATCCTGTTCCTGTGAGGATGCAAGAAGTGGCAGGTACAATGCCTGGCATACTGGCACAGGTATGCACAATTGGCTAAGTACAGTTGTCCTTAACCATTCTGGATTTTATATAATTTCTGCATCTATTGCCAACAGTCTGTGCAGCTTTTCCAGAAGAAGCATCAGTGTCTCTATGACAGCAGAGAAGACAAAGGGCCAGGAGAAAAAAAAAATGGAAATGCTACTTTTGAGGAAGGAGCTTAAAAAGGGCTCAAGAAAAGCTGATGGAAAAGCCAAGGACCCCCACAGCCAAAGATGGTAAGAATTACTGATAGTCCCTGACACAAGGCAAAGGATGAACACCCCCTCCAACAGTCAGCACAGGGCTGTGGGCTAAAGACAGCAAAAAGCATAAGCTTGTTTTCTGTCATTCTAGTTTTATTTACCGTGAAAGGAGAGGATGCAATTCAGATGGAGTATCAAACTGCCAGGAGACAGTCTCTCATAGACAATCTGAGGTGCAGCTGAAGTGAGGCAACCTTTCCAAATTCACTCCCTTTCATTAGTATTTTACATCCCATCTCAGGGAATTTCGTTTCCCATCTTGCTACATTTTTTGAGAAAAAAATCAAAGCACAATCTCCACTGCATTTCCCTTTTTGCTGGAGTTCATTATAGTTGCAAGGAATTAACATAAGAAGTTGGAGATGCTCTCAACAGTTACGTTGCTTTTGCAGCACCAAATGTACACCACACAATGTATTGAGCTGTACACTATACAATGTTTCAATCCTTTCTCAGCATTTGATTTCAAACCTACTCTTCCATTTCTAGGTATCTTTTAAGATGGCAAAATGTTAATCCTATTATGACTGAGAAATAAAGGATTCATGCTTTGGGCTCCAACACAGATGCTTCCTTGGAGGAGTCATCTATACTCTTGATTTTCATTACTACAGTCTCTATCAGATTTTGACATGTAAACTGTAGGTTCTATGGTGGTGACATGAAAATCCCATCCTGATTCCCTGGCCCAGCTTGAAAATCAACTAGCAGATAAACTTCTGGTCTGCAGAACACAGCAATTTAAACTGCAATCATTAATACTGTTCAATCTTAAAACTTGCATAGTGATCCTGCTCAAAGTCAAATAGCAGCTACGTGTCAACAATGGATGGAGAGATTCCTGCATGAAGCTTAAAACTCTAGGATCATATAAAAGAGGAGCATTAGCGTTGGTACTGGTCACAGGATTATAGCTCAGGAAGTACTATAGGCATTTTAAAAACAAAGTAAAGCTCTTTCCTGGAAGTGTATTTGAGTTTAGGAAGTAGAAATAGTGGTTTGGCACGTATGTGTGGGCAGATTGTGTAATTATTTTAACAGCACATCTGCAAACATACTTCAGGTCTATCAAGATAACTGATAAAAAAACAGAGTGCTAAGCAGCTTGAGAACAAATGACAGTTAAAATAAAAAAGAAGGGGTCAAAAGTGTATTTCTAGGTAACTTACAAGACGAGAGAGAGAGAGAAAATGCAAGTCTTTCTGCACTGGGATTTACACTCTCCAAGCTGGGAATCTGACACCGACTATACTGATGTTACACTTAAATACCAGTGATGAGAAGGGAGGGGCTTAGAGAGACCATTACAAACATTCAGGACTGGCAGCTGAGAGAGACTGTAAAACTGTTGCTGAGCGTAATGGTGTAGGGCAGACTTCAGCCTAAGCAGCAAGACAGATTTTGTTCATGTATTTTTCCGTCTCAAACTGAAACAAATTGCTCTTCTCTTAAAAAACAAAAAGCAAGCAACTTATTACAGAACAATAATTTTCCTGGCCATTTCCATGAAATGGTTACCATTAATCATGACCTCATTTATAGAGTGTTTTTAAAGCCAGAAAGAAGCTACAGTGTTTTATAAGCTTCACTCCCTCAGCTCTGCAGACACAAACAGGAATCACTTTCACTACAGCTGAAAAACAGCCAATGCAAGGGAAACATGATAGCTCTTGAACTACATAGCTCTCCCTTTGACAAAGCCTGGACATAGCTCCCCCAAATTTATCATGTGCCACAGAGGTGGGGGCTGCTTTAGGGGAAGAAACTGTCTGACATTTTAGACGGGTTTAAAATGCTACTTTCCTCTCAGGTACAACTAGGAAAAAAGAATACGGCAAAGGTATGGTATCTGGACTCCAACCCCTCTCTGTGAGACAAACAAGGCCAGGAAAAGGACATATTTTGTTCTTGTAGATACAAAGCAAATGAAGATGACAGGACCAGGTTTTGTTACTGTACTGTCCACTATTATCTCCTTTACATCTCCTTTTCTAGTCTTTCAAAATCCCACGTCCTTAAACAACCTTTATATTAAAAGAAAATGTCTGCAAGCTTTTCACAGAGCCTTTACACAAAGCTTTGTTATCTGAATCTGAGCGCACACTCATTCTAAAAGAATGGATGCTATTGAAGTAGGCAAAAAACAGCTCCTAGCAGCCCAAAACTCTTGCTCCCCTGTTGTAAAAGACCAGTAGGGAAAATGTATGAACTAAGACTGATTTTCAAGTCCTTACACATTTCAAGTCCTGCCTCCATTTCTAACACCCTCTTAATAAAAAAGGTGACAAACACTCATGGTCCATCATACTTTCACAATTTCCTGGTGAAATCTGTAGGAGATGCCAAATCAACTCTAGAAATAGAGGTTGCCAGTTCATTGGTGATATACTGCCAGCAAGGGACCTCAGATGCATAAAAACAGGTCCTATAATAACAGCACTTTGGGGAAGCTGAAGTACTTTCACCTTTGGCAACAGAAAGTTATATTTTTAAAAAACAGAGGGAATCAGAAACCCGACTATAATGTTAAAGTTGGTAAAATGTTGAGGTTCAACAACGTGGCAGTGTCTATTTAAGTACACAGTTGTGTAGGACCAGAAATAGACCAGAGATCCCAGGGTCTGAAACAGCACTAGAACCATGTATGGCAGGCAATTCGCATTTTAGATATTTAAACCATCACTGGTGTATTCAGCTCCTGATAGCAAAAATGGTTTATTTTGCTATTTGTGTTAGCTCAATTATTTGTTTTGATTCTGTATCTGCTCCTGTCACACCACCTGCAGCCCTCTGTCATGTCCATCTAATTGCACTTTCAGTTTGTGAAGCTCTTCGATCTCCCGGTTATGGCGCTCGGTTTTGTGCCGGACAAGAGACCGGTAGAAGTGGATGGTGAAGACCACAAAAATCAGACCCACTGGCACCATGATGATGGTAGAAACCAGTGCTGCTTGCCAGCCAGCATGGCCAGTGGGCTGCTGAATGATGGTAGTCTCATTTTTCATAATGGAGTCCACAGGCAGAAATTTTATCCAACAGAGAAGCACAACCTCAGCAAGGAAAAGGAGGATTCCTAAGACTGTAGAGAAACCCCAAGCCAGCTCTATGTAGAGATGCATGCGCTCATGTGGGGATTCACTGATAGAGTTCAGGTTGTGGATGTTACTTACTGCTTCCACATTAGGTAGTATACAGGTGCTGATGAGAAGGGCAAAGAGATGAACTGCAACCAGCACTGTTGTGCAGGCACTGAAAGCAATCAGCAGCATTTGGGGATACTTATACTGCATCTCTAACTGCACTTCCACCATGGCGACCTGGGGAAAAAAATTCAAAAAACCAACCATGAATAGCTGGTACATTTTCCACATTTCACTTTTCAAGGCTAGGAAAGTATCCTTCTTTAGGGAAGGTGCTTTAACTTGAACATATGCTTAAATGCTTTCCTGAACTGGGGCCTAAATGGGAAATTCTTGTTTTCTATAAAGATGTACATATAGCCTATATCTTTCCCTTCCACAAAAACATTAAATTTATGTCCAAAAACATCAGAAATTATTTCAACTTTGCAGGGTTGGTTTTCATTTTATAATAGCAAAATCTCATCATGCCTCTGACTTGTATGAATTGTGTCAAATTAAAACCACAAAAAGAGGAATTCTTTAGACAGTGAAACGTAACTTTGATTCAGATAAAAACAACTCTGGAGATCATCATATACGTAACTTCTTCCGTTTTCAATGTTAGCAGTCACAAGGCAGAAGTTAATTTCTGGTACATAAGGAATGAAGTCAGAGAAAGCTGTCACTCCCTTCCCTAGAAAGCTAACAAGCTATTTGATAACTACTTCTTGGTTAAAATGAGTGCCTCCTATTCCCAGGACATTTTAAAGCCTTGTTACTACAAACATGGCTAAAGTTTCTCTCTCATTTTCCAATAACTCTTGTATGTACTCAGTAGAAATGAATTACAGCTAGTTATCTGTTTGGTAATTCCACAACAGCTTTTTATTTCCAAAGTACTCTACTGAAATAGCTTCCTGGAGGCTAAATTTATAAACCCGATATAATTGTTTTGCACATACACTCTTGATTTTCACCATGAAGTTAGGCACAGGTCTAATTAAGCAGAGACCCAGGAATCAGCACTCAAGTTCCAATCCAGTTCTGCTAGTGGCTAACTGTGTCAATTTGGACATCTCACTTAACCTCTCTCCACCTCAGCTTTTCCCTCTACAAAGCAAGGGAAATATTTAGCATACATGTCTCAGGTTTGTTGTGAAATTTCACGTTTGTATAGCACTCAGAAAATCTTCAGCTAAGAGAATCTATATACATCAAACACATTACACTGGTAATTATCTCTGGAAAACAGCAGTTGGGTACTGAATGTCTCTGCCAGTAAATTTAGCAGATTAAGATCCATCTGCAGGTACATTTATTGATTTTATAGTGGTTTTAATGAGGCATGTCAACAGCAGACAGGAAAAACAAGTACATGGGGTCATACTTGACCTGGTATTATATTTCAACAGGGCCCTGCCATCAATATCCGTATGTACAAGGGTGTCAAAACATGGCTGGTTTTTGCACACTAGCAACAGATCAGTCCCAGTCAGGAGCACCCTTAGTACTTTGTGGATGTGTAAGAAAGGTACAAGGAACAGCCTGGTTTAGCGCCAGACAAATAGATTCCACACCCCTCTACTTCTATAAAGTTTGCATCTGAGACAGATCTCGAATAGCTATATCAGTATCTGCACAATACCACCAGATTACTTCCTCTGGTATATATACTGTTAGCGAGTTCCCTTCAAATGCAAGAGGAAACTAAGAACTACACAGGATTAATGAAAACATTAGTTCCAGCATGATCTTTTTTAGTCACAATAAAGTTACACCATGGTGCTCAAACTTTTTGCCCCACAAGCCAGATGGGCTCCACTGGTACGCCTCATCCAGCTGGCTGGGGCTGGGGGGGGAGCTGCAGGGAGCCAGCCCTGATCTGGCTATGCAGGGGGAGAAACTCACGGGGATCCCTACAGGCCAGATGCCATGGCTCTGGATTTGGCCTGAAGGCCCAGGGTTGAGCACCCAAGTTACACTTGTAGAAATGCCTTGTAGAGGTTCTCTCTCTACAATTCCCTCCATATTAATTCAGGAAGAGGAATGTCAGTCCTCAATTACTTGAGCTCTAAAATAAAAAAAAGCAAAAAGAGAGAGACCCCTGTATTACATTTGGCTGTTCTACTGTCAATGCTGCTGCATTAGATTAGAGCAATTATATAGTTCAGTGGTAGCCACCTTTTTTGGTCATAGGGCCATAAATTAAGCCCTGACACTCCCCAGGTACCACTCTGATCCCTGAGCCCTAGAGGTATTCCTGATAGAGTTGGTGCCCTAGCGCACTCGAATGGATGCACCTGGGGCTTATGTGCCACACAGAGCAGGCATGGGTTGATCACCCTGGTATTTCAGGAGGGCACAGTTCCCCAAGGACCTAACATTTTGCATGCTGAATAAGAGCCTTATCTGTATGTTCAATTTATGGCTTTGTACTAAAGCAATGAGCTTGGCTGGTACAAGTTCTACTTGTTACACTGGT
This sequence comes from Alligator sinensis, assembly GCF_000455745.1. Lineage (NCBI taxonomy): Eukaryota > Metazoa > Chordata > Crocodylia > Alligatoridae > Alligator > Alligator sinensis. The sequence continues at coordinate 21,580 of NW_005842613.1, read as the reverse complement.
ACAGGCACCAGCTTGCAGTTAATTGGATGTTTCCCCTCATACCAACATATTCCCTAAGGGTGGCTTCCATGATGTGCTCTGATGAATCTTTAAGATTGATTGATGACTCAGTGAGAGGCATTTCAGGAGTAAACAACAATCCTGAGGGAAGAGAAGAGGGAGAGATGGGAAAGTAAAGCAGGGAATATTGTGTTAGCCAAAACAAGAATTAGACAAGTGTGATTTCATCTTAGCACTTTCTCCTAAGAAGGATGCCATGTGGTTCTCCACCCAGGATCAAAATAAAACAACAAACTAGCAATACACTGGAAACATGGTAAATGTGTTTCAATATATGCAGCTCAGCCTAGTTCCCATCAGTCACTTAAACAACTTTCTTATGCCTAGCTTTTTTTTTTTTTCTCTCATTCTGTAAAACAAAAGAATACTTGACATTTGAGATGACCTGGACAGAGTTTTGGAACCATCAGCTGGAGTAGTTTCTAGAGGCAAATATCAGAGAGAAAGGGAGCTCTGACCTTAGAAGAGGCAGGGGCAGGATTAGATAAATCCTTAAATTTATGGTCTAGGCCACAAAGGAGGCTGCAATTTCCTTTTTTCAAACAGTATCACAGAAGGGCTGGCAAGAGCTATGGGGACTGCGTCGCCACAGGGTTCCTAAACTGCGGGCGTCATTGGGCTCTCATCATAGTTAATACAGGCTTGTGTCCAAATGTAACACTTGGACTTTCCATGGCACCCCACTCCTGTAAACCTAGCCAGAGATACCGAGCATTTAATTCTATTAAAATACACTGAGCACTTTTAAGCAAAGCCTTAATTTTAAGCTTGTCAGATGCATCACTGAAATCAATGGAATTACTCATTCATTTTAATTTGAGCAGACACTTGCATGCTTTACTAAATTGGAACAAAGTGCTCAGGTTCCTAAAGGATCAAGTCCTTGTTCTGTTTCTTCACGGTCAGTACAATATGACCCCTTGATTCTCCACAGTACAATATCGGAGAACACTCATCTGTGGAAGTTTGGGTGAAGACTAAAGCTGGGTGAGGAGCAAGATGCTGATGTCTCAACACAAATATCTGTTAGCATTAGGCAGATGGCTTGGCAGTCACTACAAACAGTCAGTCCAGTAGATCTGTTGGAAAAAAATAACCAAACATACAAACCTCAGAGCAACTTGAAAACAAGCTGAGAAGACTGACTGCAAAAGCAGCTCTTCTCTTGGCCAAGAAATGATTCAAGAGATTTCTGTGAAAAATACTAGATCAAGAGCAAAGGAAAAAGAGTTCCTCCATTTGCAACACCCACAAGGCAATGCACACCTTCCTCCATATCCTGACAGTCCGCCTCAAAAAAGACGCAGGGGGATTACAATGAGAAAGAGAGGCACTGCATCTTTTGGACCTATTCCCTCCTTTGCCAAGAAGTGAAACCACCAACGAATGATCAAGGTTTGTGTTATGTGGGTGTCTATCCAATATGAACTGAATCAACAGCAGCCTGTTTACCTAGTTCATTAAATAGCCTTGGCTGGTAATCATTTTCAGCCAATACTGCTCTAACTTAAATTGGAAATAACAACAGAGAGGTAAACAAGTCTATATACCATAGTCTGCTATCATATTTCTTTACATATTTAAATACACACAAGTCTTTAGGGAACTTATTTTACTATGAAGAACTTATGTACTTTCAGCAGCAGCCAGACTGATGTCTCTCTTGGAATAAAGCACCCAACCTGCTCAACAAATATTTGACCAATGAACTACTGCAGCAGAGGTAAGTTAGGTGCTGATACGATAGCATAACTGAAATGTCCAGTTTTATCATTAATAAAAATGATGCATTTTAAGGAAATTCTTATATTCTGAATATCAGGTTTCCAAAGAAAACACCAAGTGCCATATTTACTCAAATCCAAGACAAGGTTTCCCCCCAACACACACACACTTACAACCAACGTTGGAGAAAAGGTCTCGTCTTAGACTTGAGTACTGGCCCAGGACAGAAGGCAGCTGAGCTCTGGCTTTGGCCTCAGGCTTGGAGTAAAAGCCAGAGCTCAGCCACCGCCTGCCCTGGGCAGGGCTGGTGGCATGTGGCAGTGAAAGTACAGGGGAGACTGAGAGGGAAGTGTGGGGAAGACCTGCAGCCTGTCACTACCTCACTACTCCTCCCCGCTGCTGCTTACCGTTAGCTCCAGCGCCAACTGACCCAGAGCTGCTGCTGGTGCCCTGCTGGGGCCACTGCAGCTGCTGATAGCCTCTGACTGCCCCAGAACCAGAGCCACCCAGAGGGGGAGGGGGAAGGGGGAGCAACAGATGGCAGGCACAGGCATGGGGTGTGGGAGACAAATGCACAAGAGGGAGGACAGAAATGGGGAGGAAAGCAGGCAGCAAGTGGCAGGGATCTGCCCTCCCCACCTCTCCCCACTGCTGCTTTAGGGGGGGGAAATTATAACAACCTTCCAATAATTAGATTAAATACATGTAAAATTATAATTAATTTATAATTTTTCATGTATAAAATCTAATTATTGGGGGGGGTCATCTTAAATACTAAGTTGCCTTGGATTCAGGTAAATACAATAACATGCAAGAATGGAGATTCAATTTCCTATGCAGGATATAAGTCTTGGTCAGCTTGGACTATTTGCTCTCAACAGTTTGAAAATCTCTCTCAAAAAGCAAGACTTGCTGGTGTCAACTTTAGACTTTTCAGTCTAACTGTTGTAAAGACTTTAACAGGAGCAAGAATGCTTCACAGACTAATCAAATACCATAAATTGTATTGGGTAATTTTAGCAGACATCTAAAGACCTCAGAAATACGTCATAAATAGAAGTGAGATGGTTTATAGTGTGTATGTTCGGAGAATTTTCCACTGTTCTCTGTTCTTCTCAGCCTCCTGAAGTATTTTGTTCTCAGACTGAAGACTGGCTTCCAATCCTGCAAATGTAACTACACTGGCAGACCGCAAGCTCACGCAAAGTCCTAATGACTTCTCACACAGGCTGGGATAACAACAATAATCTTACCACATAATCCTGTTTCCACAACCATGTAACAGTCTTGGCAACACTACTAAAAAGTAAAAGGTCCATCTTTAAACACTATGAACCAGCATATTAACTATTAATTCTAAGCACAAGAAAACCCGCTGTTCAGCAGAGGCTGAGAAAAAAATACCTGATCAATTAATGGGAACCGTCTCACAATTAGAAGTTTCCATCTGCTACTTCAGAATGCAGAATACATTATAAATTGAAATACATATGATATGGATATATGCATGCATATACACCAGTGGTTCTCAACCTTTTTAGACTTGAGGCAGCCCTGGATAGACTCAAGGCGCCTCTTGGAAAATGCCAATGCTTAGTTTTCACTTAGTTTTTGACTACAGAAAAATAATAGAGCAATCCATCTGTTGCAAAAACTCAGAAAGACAACATATCAGAATAATTTTAACACTGTGGCTTCCTATTTGAAATGTCTTGGTTTATCTTGTGAATTATTTTTATACACCTAACAGTGATAATATTACATGGCATCCTGTGGTACCTCTGAAAGGATCCCAAGGCACCCTAGAGTGCCCTAGCACCCTAGTTGAGAATGACTGATATACACAATTCCTCTCTTGTTAAAAACAGAAAGCAAAAACCCACCTAAGGGGTGGGGGGGGGGGGAGGGAAAAAGCGGAGGGAATTAGTCTGCGGAAAATAAAAAAGCCTTCTTCCGCCAACTCAGAAAGAAAAATACCTGCAAACCAAAGAACAAATTTACTATCAGGAAATTAAAAAAAAAAAGATTCATAAGTGGAAGAGGAAGCCTAAAAACAAACCAAGAATTCTCCATGTCTTGCCCTCCCTGCCATCACTGTTGCAACACTGACTTCTCCCTTACCCACACACATGTACAGGCACATTCAAAGAACAGGCCAGGTCTCTACTTTTCCTAAGTGGTGTTTCTGCCTCCCCTACCACTATACACATTTGCTGAGTATAAGAGACTGGAGTACCAGTTTCAGCTACCAATAAGCAAAATCTAGAGGCAAGATAAAGGAAAGGTGTATCATTCCAGCACTTGATGCAACTGCTAAATTTACACCAAGACTCTTGACATTGTCACCCCAGCACAGTCACTATTTTAGAAGCGTGGCTTGTGGGCATCATGAGATGATTTCCAGGTAGCTCATACACCAACCAACAAAGCTGACCTCAAAACTTATGCAACAGCAGCTAAGCAAAACCCACATTTAGATGCCCTGCTACCTTATTTAAAAAATGATGAGTCCCACATACAGAAAACAAACCTGATTAATAGAGCAAGGTTTTACAAAACCCCTCATTTCAGAATCCAGCAGTTAAAAAAACCTACCATAGCAAACCCAGAGAGCAAAGCAGATGTTCTACTGGATGCTTTGAGCTTGGCTCGGCTCAAGTAGAGTTTTCTCCATGACAGGGCCTGGACCGAGTGATGATTTGAAGTGACCAGTTCCAGATAACTGCGCCGGACCCAGTCCCGATAATCCATGCCTTTTGTGCCTGGCTCAGAGCAGCAAGCAGGGGTGGAAGGATCCACTGGAACATTTAATTCAGAACTCATGATGAAAGAAATGCTAAAGAAATAAAACATTTATATATTCAAATATGGATAAGAAAAAAATAAATATAAATATAAGATAGGAGTTCATTTAGGAGCTACACTAAAAAAATTGTTCTTGCAAAGTAGATGTAAGTTGGAGCATAGCACAAATGAAAATCAAGTCTGCTCCACTCACCTGTAACCACTGTACATGACCATGACAATTTTAAGACAAAAACTCCATAATACTATGTGCTATTTCAATCTGACTTCAGGAAGTGCTGTTAACAGTTAGTTAGTTATAGTTACATTGTTAAATTTCTGGGTTGCTGTCAGGTTTTTTTTTGGCTTGAAACCAGTCCTCAACTCCAGTTCTCCCCGCCACGGGCTTGTTTTAAGAGAGTTTAAAATAAAAAAGCCAGCAAATCTTCATTTGTACTTTTTAATTTGTTCCCAAGTTACACAGTCCACTTTGCAGTATCATGGATATGCCCCAAAAACATCTTGCTTCAGTCCCATTGCAACACCAGCTGTTATGTGCAATGGGTTAATGTTACTTTTTTCCTAAAGAGAGGCACTTACAATTAAATTGCACCAAGTCCAATTCCATTTACGTACCTGCTGCTTCCCTTGTCCTTCCAGAGACTAAGCAGCTCTGAAAACACTGAACAGCATATACTGCATCTCAAACATACGGCTCAGCCTGTACATTGGATTCAGCCTGTGGAGCCTCACCATCCGTTGCCCAGTGTTGTCCCTGGGTATGATAAGACCCACATAGGGAATGGTACACACCCGTGGCTAGACTGGACCCATAGACTCCCTCCCCGCTCACCACCCAGCCCCTTCATTTCTCTCTCCAGCAGCTGCTACACTCACTATACTCATCTGGGACCCAAGCTGCATGTAGTGCAGATCCCAGGGCATCCAGAATGGGTGCCATAGTCTGGCCAACGTGGCAGCTGTGCTACACATGGGGGCTGCCCCAGCCAAACTGTTCCATACAGCACCTACTCCGGAACATGCACTACGTTAAAGAGCCCCCTCCACCCGGTTCAGGACCTGTGCTGCATGTGGTGCTCACAAGCACCGTGTATAGCGCAGGTCCTGGACTGGCAAGCACCATGTGGGGTGCAGCTCAGGAACTGTACCCAGTGCCCATTCCAGCTGCTCCAGGGTCCACACCACACACAATGCAGGTCCCAGACTGGCAGAAGCAGCCATCAGATCAGGTATCCTAAGGGAGGGAGAGAGGGAAGGGGGCCGGATGAGTTTGACGTCCCTGTTGTATAGCAACCAAGCTGACTGGTCTTGGACAGGAGTTTTAGATTTCCCGAACCATTTGCACTGTTCCATACTTATTGGTCACATCTAATCTAACAGTTTTACTCCTTTACTATCACCAGGCATGGTCAGCCAATGGGAAGATATTGCTCTTTTGGGGAAAATAGGTTTTATTTCTCAGGAATGTTATTTTATAATCTTCAACTACTGTATCATCAGATTCACATGACCATGTGAAAGGTAAGGGAAAGCAACAAGGCTGTTTCAAGTGACCACATGCATCAGCCACATTGAAAACACATTTAGGAATCAAACTATATCATGGATTAGTTTTATTGTTTTTCAAAGGGTATTCTCTTGGATTATGATTTTGGTGTCATTCATGGGCATACAGCAGGATTTACAGTATGTGAACACTGCCACACATCTGAAATTAGCATTCTAATTAGGAGCCTTCAGGAAAAGCAGAGACCTTGATTTGGCCATTAGTCTTTATGCCAATAAGACTGCTACTGACCTCAATAAAAGTGACAAACTATTATAAGATTAGAACACACTGAAGTTTTAAGGCTATAAATATTTATAACAATGTAGAAGAACAGGTATATGCAGCAAACCATGCATGCAGTGGTACTAATTAGTGTCGGCACCACACTCAAGGTCGAGTGTCTTGCTGTTAGTTTGGCAAGGAGTCACCTTTTATTCACACCCCTGCGGTCCATTCAGTGACTAAGACTTGGTTTATTGATCAGCGTATCCCCAGGAATTCAAGAACTGAGGAAGCTAAATGTCACCCAACTACCAACAAGGTGCAGAAAGGGCCATCTCCAGCCCTTATTTTAAAACATAAATACACTATTTTGACATATCACAGACCACTGACATTGGACTGCAGTGGCAAACAAGGGAAATCTTACTAGCAACTCTACTCCTTTGACAACGTAACAACATGGGATTCTCCCTCCTGAGACCCCCAAAAATAAAACTGACCCACTGAACACAACAGCTGGTGTTGCCATGGGACTGCAGCAAGATGTTTTTGTGGTATGTCCACAATACTGCAAGCAAACAAATGCTGTTGCTTGCGAACAAAATAAAAAGTACAAGCAAGAAGCTGCCAACCCTCATATTTCAAGCTATTAAAACAGAAGCCGGTGGCATGGGAAGGGGTGGGGAGCATGGGACTGGAGCTGAAGACTAGTTTAAAACTGAAACAAACTGATGGCTGGTGGGGAGGAGACAGTGGTGCAATCTACCCAAATCCCACTCCACCCAAACATTAAAACCAACTGCCTAGGATGGGGCAGCAGCACTTCTATTCAGGAAATGCCAAGAGCCAACTGACTTCCTGGCTCATGTATCATTTCCCTGATTCCTGTTAATCTCTCTCCATGCCACAAGCAGGGATCCTGTTTTTCCCTGATAAAAAATGACAAATTCTCTGATAAAAAATCCAAAATCCGTGATAAAAATTAAAGGCCCCGCTAGTGCCCCTCACTCCCCCCACAACAGCTCCCAGCCCCACACACGCAGGCACAGGCACAGACACACAGACAAACACACGCACACAAGACATACACATACACCCCAGCAGGTAGGTGTGCGGGAGGGGACAGGGGGGAAAGGAAGGGATTAGGAGCATAGATTGAGAATGGGGGAGGAGTGCATCTCTGCGCCTGCTCCTGGGTGAGGTGGAGGGGGGAGTGGTGCCCCTCTGCAGGCCACATACGTGCTGCCCGGCCAGGGAAGGGGGGAAGCTCACACGTGGCAGCCACCACATCACCGCTGCTGGGGGGAAGCTGGCTGAGGGAGCGAGGATGTGTTGGGGGAAGACATGGAGTGCCTGCCAGGCACCAGCCAGCTGGTGGGGCTTTCCCCAACACTTTTCCCTCCCTCAGCCTGGGCAGGTGGGGAGAGGTGTGGGGAACAGAGTGTGCCCTGGGGTGCAGTGGCGAAGCAGCGAGGGGCACTGCCAGCCCCCCATCTGAGCTCACTCTGTGCCTGCTCCCAGGAGCAGGGCCGGGGGGGGCAAGGGCAGCAGTACCCCTCTGCAGGCCACACACTGCTGCCCAGCCAGGGAGGAGG
>NW_005842613.1:12911-13187 GCF_000455745.1 Alligator sinensis | reverse complement strand
GCTCCCCCTCCATGGGCAGCATATGTGTGGCCTGCAGAGGGGCACTGCTGCCCTCGCCCCCGGCCCTGCTCCTGGGAGGGGGCACAGAGTGAGTTGAGGTGGGGGGCTGGAAGTGCCCCTTGCCCCTCTGCCACCATGCCCCGGGGCATGCTCTGTTCCTTCCCCTCTCCTCACCTGCCCGTGCTGAGGGAGGGGAAAGTGTTGGGGAAAGTCCTACCAGGAGTGCCTCCCCACTGGCAGACACTCCATGTCTTCCCCAACACATCCTGGTTTCCA
>NW_005842613.1:10733-12880 GCF_000455745.1 Alligator sinensis | reverse complement strand
CCCCCCCATTTCCTCCCCCACCCCCCCTGGTTTCCCCCCCCCCCCCCCCGCAAGCCCCACTTACCTCCAAGAACAAAGAAGACTGATCCTCCTCCTGGCAGCCTCCAGTAAGTGACTGTGGGTCCCACCCTTTCCCCTCCCTCTGGGTAGGGCTGGGGCTTTCCCACCCCTTTTGCAAACAGCACTTGGAGGCTGGAACTCAGCCAGCCTGCAGACCTCTTTGCAAAAGGGGGAAATCCGTGGGTTTCCCTGCTAAAAGGGAAAATCCGTTTTCTCCAATTAAAATGGGAAATCCACGGTTTTCTCGGTCTTTCCATGGGAAACAGAAAACCCGGATCCCTTAATGACTTCCTTTCTCCTTTTTAACGGTCTTGATGTTTCACTATTCAAACTCCCTGGATGAAGAGAAGGAGAATACAGAAAGCCCCAGAGAGGCTGTGGAAACCGATCAGGTAAAGGTCTCTGCAGGCAGGGATAGTTTTCTAACTGCACCTTTCTTTTCAAAAAGGAAATCACAGTAAAGAGAAGGGACTGTGAAGTCTGGATTTTCCAGCCTGGATTTTCCTCACCAGTCCCAGATGAGTTCTGCTTTATCACCTTGATCTAACCAACCTGCATGCAAATAACTTATTTTTGTATTAGAGACTTAGCAGATTCATCTGCCCTGTCAAGGAAGCAAAGACATGCCATTGCACAAACATCTCATCTTGCCTTTTATTCCAAAAGGTCTTAAATTCTTCCTATACATGTGCAGGGAGGCTGCTGCAACGCGCTTGCTGGTGATGGTAATTGCTGCGCTCCAGCAGATCCACCATCACATGTATCAGTGTCCCTGCACTGAAAAACAGCAGCAGGGGCACTTTAACTAAAGCTTGTTGGACAAACTTTAGTTAAAGCACCCTGACACCATACTACAGCGCAGGGACACTGATACACGTGACACTCTGAGGGCCACTCTGGTTAAAGCGCCTCCCTATAAATCTATAAATGCCCAAAGTGCCTTGCAAGCCTCTGTACCAGACGAATGCTGCTACTGTTGATCATCTGCAGGGTGGCTGTGCCCAGAGGCCTCAACCTGTGACCATGGCCTCACTGTGCTAAACACTATGAACAGGAGCAGATCCAGGGGGGGTTAATGGTGCTGTTTGACCCCTTTGATACCTGCTCCAACCAAACTTTAGAAGCAGCTGCCTGGGAGGGGCAGTAGCGTTTCTATTCAGGTAGTGCTGAGAGTCAGTTGACTTCCTGGCTCATTATCCTGTTGTTCTCTTTCCACATCGCAGGTGTTAACCACCCTCTATCCGGATCTTGATTTTTCATATTCAAACTATCCCTTCAGCCATGGTGTTGTCTCTTAGCCATTCCTGGTAGTGTGTCTCTTTCATTTCTCTGCCCTGCAGGTTGTTTTTATCTGTACCCAAAAACCTTAACACAGGTGCAGCCGTATTAAGTCAGATGTAGAAATGACAGTGAAGTCTGGGAGCTGCTGTCCAGCTGCCCTGGAAGGTCAGGTTTTGCTTTATAAATCTGAAGAGATGCACATTGAACTATAATGACAAGGCTAAATATTACTGGGAGAGTGATTATTCCCCTCTATTTGGCACTGGTGAGGCCACATGTGCAGTAATGGGTCCAGTTCTGGGCCCCTGTACAGAAAAGATGTGGACAAATTGGGGAGAGTCCAGCGGAGGGCGAGGAAAACAGTTGGGGGGGTTTGGGGCACGGGATTCCCAAGGAGCAGCTGAGGGAACCGAGCTGATTTAGTCTGCAGAAGAGAAGACTGAGGGGGGTTTAACAGCAGCCTCCAACTCCCTGCAGGGGGGGTAGAAGGGGGATGGAGCTGGGCTTGTTCTCAGCGGTGGCGAGTGACAGGACATGGAGCAACCATCTCAGGTTGCAGCAAGGGAAGTTTAGGTTAGAGAGTAAGATGAGGTCAGAGAGGATTAGATGCGGTGCTCACAAGCCCCGCGTGTAGCGGCAGTGCAGAGCAGTGCAGTGTAGTACACGGCAGGGTAGCAAAGCACTGGGACAGGCTGCCCCGCGAGGTGGCGGCAGCTCCATCCTGGGAGGGTTTGACGACTCGGGGTTAGGATGCTATAGCTGGGGCTGGACTAGATGTGGCCCCCCCCCGTGCCCGTCGGGTCCGG
>NW_005842613.1:0-10447 GCF_000455745.1 Alligator sinensis | reverse complement strand
GGGCCCTGGAGACACTGCCGGATGCAGCCCCTGCTGGGAGGGGAGCTGCAGGCTCCATCCGGCCCCTGGGCTGGAGGATTTTTAACAGCCCTCCTACATGTACAAGGTAGCGTAGTCCTTTCTGAGAGGTGCAGCTCGGGGGCCCGAGAAGAAAAGCCAGCAGAGCACGCAGTTTTCTTCCTGTTACGTTGCTGATACCTCTGCTGAATCCTCCAAGCTACCCGGCCCTTGTGTTGTGGAAAACGTGACCCTGACCCTGGGATGTAACCCTACAGGAGCTCTTATCACAGCAACCAGGATTTCTAGCAACATACACCAAACACGGTCTAAATCGCCACGCCAGTTCAGTCCTCCCAGCAAAGGAGAGAGGACATTTATTAAGCTTCAGTGGTGCGTTCTGTCCGCATTCGTTAGCATTTCACTTACAAGCTCAACGTTTCTGAAAGGAGATTTGTGTTATGAATAATTCATTGTAAGAAAGGATGGCGTCAAACACAACAGGGCCAGGTAGCCTAGCCTGAATTCATTTCATCCCATAAGTCCACCCTCTGTGCAAGCGAGAGAAAAAGTACAATATGTTTCTTAGTTAACGAAAACTACATCTTTCCATTCAGCCCAGCTTAGAAAGGAAACGCTGCCTCCCAGGGTACAGCCTATTCATGAGACTCATGTTCCTTGAACAGTTTAAAAAAAAAAACAACCAAAAGAACAGTGCAAGGTTAATTGCTTCTTATGGATTTTGCTAGCACTCAAAAGTAGCAGTGTTTGCTCACCCTACGCTGAATGCAGCAAAGAAAGGGCACAACCCTCCACATCAATGTGTGTCCATGAGGAAATGCCACTGGTTACGGATAGGCTGCCCACATGGAAGTCTGGGACCCTGTCTCTTCCCCCCTCACCCCCACTCCCACAAGTTGGCAGGGGTGGGGCTGTGTGCTGGACAGGCAGTTGTGCCTGCCTGCAAGGTGCTCTGCACCACTCCAGCTCCCAGCCAGATGACACCCCTGTGTTTCCAGGATATCCATTATAATTCCTACCAGCTGGCAGGAACCAGCCTCTGAAGTCCAGGGCTGTCTTGGCTAAAACAGGACATATAGTCACCCTAACTATGGAGCATTCACTGTCTTCCACCTTAGTCCCCATGAGCCGCCAAGGGTCTAGACTTGAAGCAGCACAGAGGAAGTAAGGTTATCACAGCTCGCTCTGAACACCTCTCAGCATTTGATGACTTCTGAGCCAGTCCCCTGCAGCTTTCCACCATTAGAAGAAAAAACTTACCTTGCCACTGAAAGAAAGCAAACAGGGAGGGAAGCACAAGGGAACTGAACTCAAATGCCACTTGTGATGAATCATAGTATTTCCCCACTGAGCAGGCAAATAACATTACAGAGATGCCATTACACAAACTCAATTTAGTCAAGTAACATAACTGGTGTCAGGCAGCACAATCTAATGTAAAGAGCTCATTTGCAATACCTTTAATATATTTAGGTAGCTTACTATTAGCTTAGGCTTGACAAAAATAAATAAATAAATAAAAAGTTGCACTGTATTCTGGATACTGAGCTGTCACAGCAAAAGCATCTGAGAAGAGACAGGCACCTCCAAGTTGGAAAAAAAATGGTTTTCTTCAGTCCAAACTACAGATGCTGAACACAACACTGGGTTTTGGTTTTAGTTGAGCTGCCAATCATGTTGGAGTGAGCCAAATTGGCAGCTCAGGGGACCTGAGGTCTCCTCTCCCCAAAAGAGATAACTAGCATGATTCAACCCTGAGATTGCACTGTGGCCCATCCAGCTCTCACACTTTCTGCAGATCTCCAGCAAAACAGTCTGTGTGTCTCAAATATATCAAACACTTAATATAACACCAAAGCAGAAAGAATGAGACACAGTTCCCCCTTTCTGGGCAATTTATGGGCCTCCTACATATTTTGATGAATTAATCTCTTAGCTAATCTGTTTTTGCTATACCATTTCAAATGCTGCATCATTTATCTTTTTGTCCCTTAATCCAGAAAGAGACTCAGATTAGAGCTCTACCATAGATTTAAGAATTTCTCCCCTACTTCAAGGTCCCTAAAATCATACCAACTCACCACCTCCCACTCTGATGAACCCAAATACTGTTTAAACTCTTTAAAAGACTCCTCAGCCTATTAAACAAGCTCTAAATTTGGCAAAAAGTACTTTACTTTAGTTAACTCCCATTCAAATAAGAGCAGACAAGAAGTGAGAGACATTCCCTTTTTATTAATTAGAAAAATTTAGAAGAAAATTGTAGGGCACATCCAAGTAATAAAAAAGGGATCACCCGTTAAAAAAAAATTCTATAGAACCTGCCTAAGATCATAAACTAATTTCTTTGGGTTAGAGATGGGCTTGTCACAAACCCCTAAACTGAAAACACTCACAGTGCAGGGAAATTTGGGGCCAAACCATTCTCTGCTACAGGCTAACTTTTGCCCTTAGATTCATACATCCTAATCCTATCAATTTCAGTGGAAGTTGGGTATCACGGCCCTCACAGTAGAATTTGCCTTAAATGCTGATGAATACGATTCACCCAAAGAACCTTGTCTGCCAATGAATATGGTTTAGCTTTCAGACAACAAATGCTTTGGGCCATGCTAAAAAGAACTCTAGGGTCACAAAGACTCATGGCTGACTCTTTAGAGCAACCTCATAGCAGACTGCACAGCAGTTTTACAAGCAGTTAAGAAAATTCTGTTATTTGGCATCTACCAAAAAACCCTTCAGAACTCAGGTGCGAAGGTCACACCTCCACCGTTAAGCAGGTACAACATATGCCGATGGATTCTGCCCGGCTGAGATGAAAAATTTTCATGCTCCTGAATATAAAGCAATGAACGTTGTTTCCAGCTGCCACTGCAATAGCATCATCCTCTTCCCATCACAAAGCTTGGCTCTTCTGCATCATCATCTTTCTCTTTCTCCTCCTTCGTATCATCTGCCTCTTCCTCACTGGACTGTTGCTCTTGTGACTGGTCAGACTCTAAATGGGGAAAATGGGATAATCTGACGACATGTAGTGAGGAAGGCACATCAGAATAATCACCAACAAATCAGTCTTGGATGTTAGGGAAAATAAGTTTAGGTCACATCTTGCTCCTTCCCAAGGGTCATCACAGAATTGCTCCCAACAGTGTATTTACTAACATTCTATCCAGCTAAGAGACCCCCCCACAGAACCAGTCTTACTATGAGAAATAGCACCCGCATTCAGACTGCACTTCTGTTTTATCTCAGTAACCTGATTATTACTATCAGCTATCATATGATTAAGTAACGGTCTACAAGAAACGAAAGGAAAGTTAGGCAGAAACTTTAAAAGGGCCAGTTCTGAGTACTATTTTTTCCCCCCGCTCTCACCTCTGCATGTATACACATATATTCCTGATTGCAATCAAAAAGGAATTGGGAAGCAGAGAACCAACCGTGGAGTGCTCTTTGGAATTTCAACGTCTAAATTTGCCCACTCAAAAAATCAACATACTATAAAATTGCTGTGATATCTGCAGAAGGGACAGATTTGGCCTGGCCTCGAGAGAGCTCCTTTCGGATGTATGCTGCAAGGAACGTTTGTGGAAAGCTCACAAAGTTTTAACCCATTAGAGAAGGACCCAAACAGAAATTAATCACTGGAACACCAGTGATAAACTCTGAAGGTTTGGTTGGATAGAATAGACCTGAATCTCTTACTGCCCCTCTTCTAGTTCCTGCACTTTGTTTTGTTTGGGTAACAATAATACTTAGTCCAGTCTCTGACCTTTGAGGATCACATTTAGTAGTAGTTTGATGCCACCAAGTGGTAAAATTATGAACTGTCATTTGCTATTAGCTCCATGCTTTTTTCCTACTGCACTGATGGTGAAAGGCATTGGATGTGGAGTTCTGGAGACAAAAAAATCTTAATTCAGATAAAAGGCAGCAGCCTGGATGCCACACCCACCAAATGAGCCTCAGCCTGTTCTTGGAAGAACCCTTTAAAAGACAGTGTCTGAGACCAAGAAAATTGCCAGTTTGTACCAAATGTGATGCTGGTCCTAACAAGCAACTTGCATATGAAAATCTTCAAGTCATACCACCACTCCTACCACACAAGTCCCATGCTCACCAACATGCTATTAATCACAATAAAGATCCTGAAATTTAAACGTCTCTCCTGATCAAGCCCCACAAACCAGAAACATTGTGATGAATTCATTGAGTATCACTTCGGTAACATCTTCCCATGGATTAAATTTGGACCAGTGTGTTTTAATGGCTCGCAGGCTGAGGTACACACATGCAAGGTTCAAAACAGATTTGATTTTAAAAGCAGAAAATGAAGCAAGCTGGAAATACCAATCAACTCCTGACACTTGCGGAACTATCAGGCACTGCTAGTGTTCCAACAGTAAGAGTGACTACTGAATAGGAATGCAAATCACAAAATGTTTCTAAATACTTTGACCACTCTTGTATCTGAAGTTGTGGAGTCAACTTACAAGTGTTTGGTCCTCAAAAACAAACAAAAAGGTGTTCTTGAGCTTATCAAAATTAATTTTTCAAAATTGATGGTTTCTTTATAATCCTAAAATTTATTTTGCATAAAAAATTCCATTGTGCGCAGAAAAATAGTGGCACTGAAATGGATCAGGCTTGTACATACCGTACCATAACTCATTTCCCTACCGTCCAAAGTGTTTATTAGCATTTATTTTCTCTTTCACTATAGTTCTAATTCTTTCTGTACTAGCTTCAGTATACAAACTGTTCATGTAATCTATAATCTTTTAAAGAAAAGACTTTTTTCATAAATTGCTTTAATTTCAAAGTTCTAAGTCAGACTGGGCCAAAAAAATTGCAACAGGATCACCCTAGAAAACACCAGCATCTACTGCAGTTAAGTAGTGAACAAAATCAGTCAGCAGTCCAAGATATTTGGAATGAATGGTAACATTTTTTTAAAAAGCAAAAATGACTTTTGAGCATAAGTCCTGCCTTAAGTAACTTTCCAGGAGAGCTTCTGAAAATGTTAGCTGAAATTTCAAGTATAAGGACCAAACTTGACCTCTACCACATGGGCGTAAGCTGTACACGTCGGTGAGAAATAAATCAACTCAGTCCTTTGGACTGGAGAACTGAACTGAACACCAAGGGTAGAAATCGACATCACCAAATGAACCAGATTAGTTGTGTTGGGATATAACCTTACTTGTATGACCAATGGGCTGGGCAATGGGCTGTCCAGCTTCCAGAAATGTGCCCCAGAAATCCCAAGGTAAGTCCCTGGAAGCAAGGAAGCCTGGCAGGCACTCCCAAGGCTTGAGGGGTCTGATCCTGTATGGGAATTCCTGGGGCACAAAGGACCAAGCCCCAAGAGCGCCTACCCAAGGCAGTTGGAGGGTATGGGCAGCTCTGCCTACTCATGCTCTCCTGCCATAAAGCAGAGATGCCCGCTGCAAAACAAGCAGCACAAATTAATACCTTTTGTCACAACTACATTGTGGCAAGACAGAGTATGGACATCTATTTGCTTTGTGCCAGCATAAAACATTTTGTAGCAGCAGAAGAGCATGGAAAGGCTACATCTGTTTCTACCATAAGAGAGAAATGAGGTGCCACTGACCTTTTTCCTTCTTTTGTTCTAGTTTACTTTTCTTAGCCAGCAGCTTCTTCTCTTTCAACTTCTGGCTGTAAAGCAAGGAAAAAAAAAAACAAACTCTTACACAGAGGAAGAATTCAAGCCTTTCAAATTTTCTGTATTTTTTAAATCAGGAATTTACAGAGAATGTATTATATTATTTGACACACACACCGTTAAAGACAAGTTCTAGTCAAATTTGGCCTCAACATGCAAAACTGGAGCAAACAAGACCTACAGAAATGTTTCCCTTCTTGATTTTATTCGAATGAAACCCTTTATTCTTTTTTAAATCATTTCATTCCCTTAAAGCACTTACAACTCAAAAATGTGCCAGCGCATAAGAACTTCAAAATGAAAACTAATGAAAAGCAGAAGTGAAATTGACTCATCTATCTTCAAAGCCAACATAAAACACAGAAAAAGAAACAGTGGTAAAAAGCCAAATTATTAAAATCTTACATTAAAAAAATCCCTTAAAATATTGTTATTGGTAAAAATTACATTGAAAGCATCCCCTGAAACAGATTAATAATACATTATAAACTGATCTTCCTTCCCAATGTGTTTCTGCCTGCCCATAAGGAATAGGAGGACATTTCAGTCCCCATGGCCCATTTCTCACTGGCCCCCTTGGTCAAGAGTGCTGACAAAGGTAGCAATTAAAGTAAAAGGTGACAAGAGAGATTGACATGTGGACATTTGCTCACAGTTAATGCAACTGAGATCAAAGAGAAATTGCAGAGGCTCAGAAGTCATGTTAGTCTAGCAGTTTAAAGAAATAGTGTAATAAAATGGACTGTGGAATTTAAGTGTCTACTTTGTTCCAATGCAATTCTTATTAACAGGAATGTATACATATCAGTCCCATGCATGCTGATAGGTATCATTACAAGATGGACTTAAACATTATATTAACCAATGGTTCCATGTATTTGCTATATTTACAGACCCACACTCACAGATTGTAAGGCCGAAAGGGACCTCAGAGGATCATCAGGTCCAGCCCCCCGCACCAAGCAGGAAAGATAACTGGGGGTCAGGTGACCCCAGCAAGGCGACTGTCTAGTCTCCTCTTGAAGATTTCCAGGGTAGGCGATTGCACCACCTCTGGAGGGAGCTTATTCCACAGTCTGGACACCCTGACTGTGAAGAAGTTTTTCCTAAATGTTGAGCCTGAATCGATTTTCCAGGAGTTTCTGGTCATTACTCCTGATTTTTCCCTCAGGTGCCCTGGTGAACAGTTGCTCACGGAGCCCTTGATGTACTCCCCTAGTGTAGCGGTAAGCTGCTACTAGGTCCCCTCTCAGCCTTTTTTCCTCAGGCTGAAGAGTCCCAGATCCCTCAGCCTTTCCTCATACTCCATTCATTACTAGAGTAAGCAGGCACAGCTGTTAAATCCACAACACTGCAACTTTAGGCCAGTGGCCAGTTTGCAGTCTTTTGACTATCCACATGCAAACAATGAGCTGGCCTACCCACGCCAATTTATCTGCAATACTCATCCACAGTATCATCAGGTTTTTTCTGCTGGCCCACGTCCCAGCATAGACCCAAGATGCAAAGTCATTCTCTGAACAGCAGGTCCTTGGCTCCAATTGCTAGACATTCACACAGTCCAGATCTACATATAAACTCCTGCTGGCACAGCTATGTTCCTCAGGTGTTCAAGAAGCTGTGCCAGAAATAATCCTAGTTAAAATGCAATTATACCATGGTACTGCTGGTGCTGAAATAAGCTATGACAGCAAAGCCTTTCAAGCACAGGCCCAACCTTATAAAGGCAAGGACAGTGTTAACAAAAGTGATCCGCGCAGCATTTATCTCTAAAGTACGTGGCTACAGATAAAGCACAGCATTAAGGTTTTGACAATCTGCCCTCACCGCTTCTTTCTGCGTTTCGCTGTCTGCTCCTCTGCAATCATCTTATTCCTCTCCAATTTCTTTTGGAATTCCTCATCCAGTTTTTGCTGTAATTGATCACATGTGACACTTTGGTTACAAACCAAATTTAATATCATTCGTAAGCCACCTCCACTTAAAGAAAAAAATCTTTTAGCAAATAGCTGGGAGATTTGCCAGGAACCTATTGTTAAGATGCCTTCTTGTATTAAGAAAGATTGCATAGGTGAGTTTATGCAGACAATATTAACCAAAAACATCAAGGACTGAACCCAGATATCCATAATAAGGGGGTAGAAATCCTCATCAACTTCACTGGTGGCAAAGACATCAGGACCGTGTCCTACAGAGTATTAGAATAAAGCAGAATACCAGGAACATAAGCAGCAACATAGGAATTGAACGGCTTCTCAAACTTTATCAAGATAAGGAACCGACAGAGGGACACTGGTCCCTGAAACAGAGCTCCCATTGTATTATTGGTTCAGGACTTAGAAAGAAGTCCTAATATTAAAAAGGAGTCCAGGTCTCTGGACTCATAAAATCCTAATGCTTGTGTTCAAGTACTTGGTTTTATGCTTTCTTTGCAAGATAAGAACTTTTAAGGATTTCTTTTGATTTTTAAGAAAGCATGAACAATTCTGCTTACCTCACTAGCTAGAAAAAAAAAATCCACCCATTTCTATATTTAAGCACTCTTAGTCCAATTTGGAAACAGGAACATAAATATTTTGGCTTTATATGTATTCCCTAGAGTCACCCACTGAAGAGGAAGGATAGATCAGGTCCGTAGCGAAGCGCTGATATTTTAATATTATTCTTCAAAGGCCACACACATCCCATATTAAGAAAATAATTATAAGACCAGACAGTTTGGAACTAAGTTAGTCTCTCTTCTCATGATCTTAGGAAAAAATTATCCAGCGAATATCAAGCAGTCAGACAAATGACTGTAGTAAGAATCCACTGACCTTCTCAGCCATTGCATCCATAAAATCCTGCCTCTGATACTCTCTCCGGCGAAGATGGCGGTACACATGGAATTCACCACTGCCAGCTCCAGCACTAGAACCTGCCAGTGATACAGAAATGGTTGGAGAGTCAGCATACAGCACAGAGAAGAGCACACCAAGACACTCACAAATGACTCAATCTCAGACATGGTATACCAATAGTACTGTAGGCATGAGAAGTTTGCTACCCATTTTTATCAAGCTCAGATCAACAGGAAAAGCTAAAGCAAGCTATAAGATACTTGCAACTCAGTACTGCAGGATCTATCTACTGGTGAACAATCCACATCACTAAAACCATCATCACCGTTAGTTTGTTAATCAGAATGCGTGCTAGGAATATCAGCTGAATCTACACCAGCAGTTCTCAACCTTTTTAGACTCATGTCACCCTTTGGAAAATGCCAGCTTTTAGGTTTCACTCATTTCCTGACTCCAGAAAAATAATGGAGCGATTCTTCTGTTGCAGAGAATTCAATGGGTTCATAACAGATCGGGCTGTTTTTAACATGATGGATTCCTACATGAAATTCATGTGTTTACCTTGTGAATCATGTTTGCACGCTTAACAGTGCTAACATTAAGTGGCACCCCATAGCGCCCTTGAAAGGATCTCAAGACACTCCAGGGTATTAGAATTACCGCTCTAAACACTGAGTGGGCCACAGAAACCGCGCTCTCACACCCTGTCCTAGGCAGAGAGGCACAACTGAGAGGGAAACTTACACCTTGTTCTGCTACTATAGAGCTGAGGCTGTTTTCCCCTGCCTCTTTCCTATATTTAGCTAAAGGGAAAACAAGTACGGAAAACAAATAAGAGTGAACAGGCAGGTTATTCCCTCAACATAAAGTTAATCCAAACAAACAAAAAAACAAGCAAAAAAACAAACCAACTGAATAATAATTAATAAAAACGCCCAAGTGTCACCACATCCTGGTTGTACTCCTTGCTCAGACAAAGGCTCTGTGCGACCATGGACAAGGTAACTTCAGTTTCTTATCGAGACACAGAACACTTTTGGGGACGCTGATACGGAGACGCTTAGAAAGGGCAAAATCACACCCAACTTGCTATTCAGCAACGACTTGCATCCATTCACTATGGCCAGGTGTACAGACAAACTTCCTGGAGAGCCCAGCCTCTAGCTTTACTTTTCGTTCCATCCAGGAAGAGCGCACACCAACTGCTAAAACTTCCTCAGCCTGACAAAGGGTTTTTGAACCTGAAAGCTTGCTTAAAATGATTTTTTTCCCCCAACTATTTAAGTAGGTCTAATAAAAGATATCAGATTCACCCAAAGAGCCTTGTCTGGAGAGGTCCAGGCATTTATTCTGGACACCAACAGCAACAACAAACCTCAATGAAGACGAGAACTTCAACAACGACTTGGAGACAGTCCGGGCCCTTCTATGGGAAAGCAGAATAGACTCCCCCCGTCCTGCCACGCTTTCATCTAAGCCTGCACTGCTCAACCTGCGGGCGTTGGACACGAACCCCCTTACCCATGACATCTCGGACAAACTCTGGGGGAGGTCGCGGCGCCCACTCGCTCAGTTTCTCGGGGATGGGAACGGTCTTGTCCTGCAACAACAAACCAGCCGGGCGTCAGCGCCTGCCCCCGGGGAAGAGATCGCCATGTCCGAGCGCTACCCGGCGCAGTCCCAGAGCTGGCACAACCCAGGTGCCAGGGGCTGGGGACCAGCAGCAGCCGGGAGGAGGGGGAGGGAGCTTCCTCCCGGCAGGGGGTTTGTCCAGGGGGGGTCCCCCATTCCGGGCCGGGCCGGGCCGAGGGGGCTCAGCACCTCCCGCATGGCCCGGAGCGCAGGGGCGCGCGAGGCCGGGCCCCACCGGGTTCTTCATGAGGCGCTCCAGGCGCAGGCG
>NW_005842612.1:987307-991945 GCF_000455745.1 Alligator sinensis | reverse complement strand
GCCTGCAAGGGAAAAGCCACCATTTCCCATGCTTCTCTCTTTTAAGGGACAATCCATTTTTAAAGCTTGTTGATTCATTTTTAAAGTTTATTCATGAGTCTTTCATATATTCTCAACCTGTGGGTCACAAGAAATGCTGACCTCAATCTTTCCTCCCTTCTCAAGGGGGATGGCATGGAGGTATCTGGGGCTTATTGTCTTACAAGCCCATCCCTACTTACTGGGGATAGGGGAGAGAGTGGGTCACTTAACCCTTTATGGACGACGTTCCTGTAGAGCTGTACAGAACTGGGGCAGTTGCAAAGGGAAGCTTTCACCCGTCTAAGAGTTTGGCAGGTCATCGGCCTTGCAGTTTTCCTGTTGGCTCAGGGCTTCAGCACAGCATGAAGTGTGGCAAAAGCAAGTGACTCACAGCAAAGTGCTCTGCTGGCAGACTCATGTGTGCATCTCATGGAAACCTTGGCAGTGCTGTCCATGTCATTTCTCTTGGCTCCTCTCCTCTTTCTTGGGGCTGCTGCACAAGCAGAATAACAATTGGTAGCAAACTTTGTCAGCTCGTGGATGTCTTTCTTACCATTCATGGAAAGGGGATTTCAAAATGAACGTGCCACGATTGAAATTGGTTGGAGTGGTTTTGGGAAACACTGAACAAAATCTGTTCAACCATTTTGTGCTATGCAAATATGTAAAGGATGTGTCTGAAAATACTAGGGCTGGAATGTAAACAAAACCCCAAACCCCTCCAAGCAACCTGAAGGGAGTTTCTGGCTTTCCTACATGGGGAAGGTAATGCACAGTAAGCTAGAACATTACATTTTCAGCACACTAGAGACTGCACGCGGTTGTCTTCTGTGGATGGTGAGCTTTAGAGGGCTCTGAGTATGGAATAGGTTTCTCCACACAGGGAAATGTGTATGGGCTCTTCTGCCCCAGTAATCCCAATCCTGTTTTACAATGTAGGAGAGACTCAACAGCCCAGTCCCCATAGAATTTGGTTGCCTTGTTCTATTAAGCTCCATTTTGCAAAAACTTAGGGTTTATCTTTTTGGGGCCTTATAGGGGGAAAAAAAACACACATCTGAATTGACCTTTTTGTATTGGACTAAACTGAATTCAACTCCTACGTTCATAAAACAGTCCTGCACAGAGTGAGTGCGACCTCAGTCTAGTCTAGCATTATGAATAATAATGATAATGATGCAGTTTAATTAACCTGCTTTGAATTCTCATTTGTAGGTGACTCAGGCTGCCTTTCTTCAGTGCCCCTACGTAGACAGGGTACCGAACTATTGCTTAATGCGTTCTTCTCATTCCTTGCTCAGAACGAAGGATGAAATGCTGGGATTTAAGTCACAAACAGAGGTCATTCCCCTGCAGCTTTCTGTCTTCTGCATTATTACTTTCCGTTGGATTGTTTTTGAGAGATTGGTTTAATTCGCATTCCACAATTCTCCCCATTGTAAAACCTGAAGTATATAAATAAAATGTTTAACAGGTTAGATAATCTCATCCCCAGCCTTAGTAAAATAGCAAATTAGGAAAAAAAAAAGTATTTATTTGTTCTGCATAATAGGAATTGTAATATTATTCAATAATGGAACATTACTCACCCACACAGATGCTGAAGTGGGCTGTAAATTGCATGTGTGCTGGGAATGAATGTGTACAGAATTGCTAAGGAATCCTTCGGTTTGTTCCTTTGGGATTCCAGCTAATAAGACCTCCCACACCGTCCTTCTGGCTGCTCTGATGTGTCCTGGCAGTCTCCAGAAAGCCATGGCGAATGAAAACACTCATTCCTGCAAATGTCTTAACATAGCAAGCCTTCAGATTTTAACTCTTAGTTCCCTGTGGTACACCAAACCAGGTCTCTTCCAGTTTGCCTTATTGAAGGGCCTTGCAAGTCACAGCATCGGACACCTCTGTTTAATTTTTGTGAATCTGGAAAGGCAGCAGCTGTGTTTTTTTCTAAACCCCGCAGTAACTTCCTTTGGTCGCCAATGGCTATAGGATGTGTTGGTTTCGTACCCGACTGCAGTTTTTGGGTGCTGCCCAAGGAAGGAACTTAAGTCGACCTTCAGATGATGTGTGTCAGAGCAGCAGGATCATATCAGCCTGGCCTCCTGTTTGCTCGGAGGATCCTTGTTGGCTTGCCAGAGTTATTGCCTTTATCTAAACTCCTCTCAGCACCATTAATTCAGGGCAGTTCTTCCAGCCTCCCCAGGTGACATTTACTCAGGTATTTGGTGATTCCTGGCTGAAATACTATCCTTCTGAGACCTAGGATTTGTTTGCTACAATAACTTTTCAGGGTAAATGGTCTATAAGTGCTTGTTTTATGCTAAACTGCGCAAGTCTCAGCTTGGTTATCTTCAAATCCTTAGTCCCTTGAAACTATTCTGTAGTCAGCATTGCTGCCGTGGGAAGCCTGAGATGGCTCGCTTCAGGTCTGCAAGTCCTCTGTTACCCTTCGATAGGGAGCTGCGAGTTGGCAAAGACCAGAATCCTTTAGTTAGGATTTGGTTATTCTTGGAGACTGGTTTTAGCAGCCATTTCAGAGGGAAGACAGGGATTTTTGGATGTTTCTTTTCAGCAGAAAAATGCAAAAGGTATTGCATGTCTGAAAAAGGGGATCTGACTGACTGCAGAGCCTTTAAAGAATAGATGCTGCATAAAGTGTATGTTGATGCAGTAAAGAAACTTTGAGCTGAACTTGGGATGAATTTTTTTCAAAAGCATCAAAACTGTGGAACCTGATGGTCCATTGAGGTATTCCCTTAAAAGCTTTCAGTGACTTCAGAAAATGATATTTGGCCTTTCCTGAAAGTGTTATCCTAACTGAGGACTATTACAACTTTTTAAAGTCCTTGTTATAGTAGCCTCCGCTGGTAAAACAGTGACCGGTGAATCCTGAAAGCCTTCCTTAAGCATCCCTTTTTTTTTTTTTTTCTTTCAACTTTTGGTTTTGTCAGTTGGTCAGCTGACTTGGAATTGCTGTGCTCATATTAACTATGCACAAGCAGGCCTGAGCACCCTGGAATTACTCTTTGCAAGCTGTCTTTGTGCTTGCAGGTATCTTTTACTAGGGGCTGGGTAAGGTGACATCAGAGATCAGTCTCCATAGCCTCTCGCTTGGTTTATAAGCCCTTCAGGGAAGGACCTATGGCTCCTGTGGGCACGTGTTGTATTTTATGCAGTATCATCATGCCCGTGATGAAAGCAGCAGCCAAGAAGATTGTCCATGAGCCTTGATCTAGTCAGGTAATTGGGAGGCTGATAAGGAAGAGGATAGTCGTGTATTATCATGGAGGTGCATACCCTCCATTTTTTTCTAATGGTGTTTTTCCATGAAAAATTATCGTCCCCTGGCTTTAATGATTTAGAGCCTGCAAAGGTTAGAATGAGATGTCTTTCAGCGGAAGTGAATCGAGTGCCCCGTAAGGACAGAGGTTATCACAGTATGACGACACCTGGCAGGAAACCAGTGCACAAAAACAATCCATCCGCCTTACTTTTTCACTATCCTCATTGGCTGCATCTATGTACAAATAGTGGGAACCTGAGCTTGGGTTCACTGGTCTCGTTCAGTGATAAGTGTGTGGGTTTGTGAAGTCAAGAGTAGTCAGAACTGGTCCGATTGCAGGCTATAGCTGTTTGCAAATGCTGTTGTGAAGCAGGGGTTTAGGTTGTAGCCGTGTTGGTCTAAGGATATAGGCAGACAAGGTTCCTTGGGTGAATTTGATATCTTTTATTAGACCAACCCAAATGGTTGGAGAATAGTTATTAAGCAAGCTTTCGGGTTCAAAAACCCTTCGTCAGGCTCAGGAAGCTGCAGCAGTTGGTGTGTGCTCTTCCTGGATGGAAGCAGGCTTTTTCTGGGAGGGGTGTGCATGCTACTGCCCACCATTAGATAATACAGGATGAGAAGCTTATGGTCAAGAAGTTAATTGCATAAAAGGATTCTCACTCATCCTTATCATAGGGGTGTTTGGTAAAGAGACATCTCAAAGGGTATTTGGCTCTCTTGAGTGTCCATGTCTTCTGTCTTAGAGAATTGGAGGGCTTGCACATTAAGGATTTCATTGACACTTCTCTCAAGGTGATATAATCATTTACATGAGAGCAGGAGATCTTACTAAGAGGTTCTTAATGAGCCGTCTCCACTCTTATTCCATAAGATTACAGCTTGGATAGTGCTCTTCAGGCATTAAAGCAGCACTTGAAATCCCAAATCAGCACCTGCCTGAGAGCTGAGAGTGGTCATTTTGTACTGCAGGAAAATAACAGAACAAACCCCTGCACTTTCCAGCCTGTGACAGTGATTGCTGCTGGCATTAGGCCTATTGTGGGCTCATTTGAGCAGCCCTTGTCATCTTTCAGGAAAGAATTTACTCCTGGCTTCTAATCCCAGTTCCTGCCACTGATTTACCACATAACCCCGAGTAAATAGCTTTCTTTTGTCATAAGGCAGGGTAGAAATGCACCTCAATCGACCAGTTAAATAAGATGCATATATAGGGCACAAGCATCTGTGATCCCAAGTTCACTTCACTGAGTCTCAGTTGCATTATTTCACAGATGGGCCATAGTTATCCTCAACCGTCTCAGGTTTGATATCCCATTTCCCGGCCCCCCCCC
>NW_005842612.1:980130-987276 GCF_000455745.1 Alligator sinensis | reverse complement strand
CCCCCCCCCCCCCCCCCCGGAGGAACAAGAAGAATAAAGTAATATTACTGTTTCCTTCACAGCTGATTGGCAGCTATTCTGTTCTGCTTGCTCTGGGATGCTCATGTTCCTGGGTATTCATGCACTGCTGTGACAGGTACATTAGATACGCTACAGATTGCAGATCAAGCCTCTTGGCTTAATAAACCCTCTCCCTCACCTCCTTGATCTAAGAATCTGGGTCATTAATATGTTGTCATGCACGGCCATTTCAGCTCTGCCCCTTGTGCCGTGTGCTTAGCTGTAATAGGAAAATGCAATTTAATTCTTGATCGTGCCAGAATGATGTTGACAACCCGCTCAACCTTTCTAGAGACCCAGAGGCACACAGGAATCGTACTTCTTTTCATAGTTGTTAGGGGCTGGAAGGGACCTTACGGATCACCAGCACCCCAGCAAGATGTGCATCAAGACGTTTTCCTTCCTTCTTTCTCTTCTTTCTTGCTCCCCTTAATATTTGCTGCTTAAAATTGGTAAGTGCTAAGAGCAGAGGAACCCGAATATTCCTCGCTTCTGCCAGTCCAAGGTGCATGTGAAGGGCCTGATTGTTGAAGGACAGAGCCTCAGTCAGATTTGCGAAGTATACAGCCCTTTGGCACTTTAAAAACACTCGACCATTTTCTCTCTAGATCAGTGGTTTTCAACCTGTGGTCCACAGACCCCTGGGTCTATGAAAGATGACTCTTATCCATCAAAAGTATGTGAATACCCACACTCAGACCAGTGCGGGTATTCAAAGGAGTCCACACCTCCATTTGAAAATTTTTAGGGGTCCAACCAATGAAAAAAGGCGGAAAGCCACTGTTCTAAGATTAATTTAATCAGCCAGTTTGTTGTTCAGATCCCAGCAGAAGCAACACCCCCCCCCCCCCCCCCGGTTGGTATGTTTTAGCTGGCAAGCATCGATGGAGGAGAAAACTAATAGAGTAGCATGGCAAATGCAGAAAAGATTGAAATCAGGGAAAAAAATGAATACAGTATTTGAGCAGAAAGGCATGGGGCAGTTGCTCCACAAAGTACCAGGTAGGTGGCTTCTCTTTTGGTTTAGTAACAGTATTACTTACTACATTATGCAGGCATGATTGGGTTTGGGAGCTGTCCCAGGTTCTCAAGGCTGGGAGAAAAATGCTGTCTTTGCAGAGCCTAGCTGGATTGATTTTTATTTTTGCTAGAGAACATGGGTCTTGTTCAGCTGTGAAGCTTTGGACATTGGAGGCTAGACATCGATCAGCCTGCACCTGGCAACAGACTGTTTTGCTTCCAAAAATAAGCCTAGCGGGGCTATGGCAATCTGAGAATGGGGAGTCTCTGAGCAAGCTCTGAGATGTGAAGCCATTGAAATGATTAACAGCAACTCCCTGGCAAACACACTCGCCGTGTGCAAGGATTAGACCCTTCTCTGTTTCTGAATGAGTCCCAGGTGAGCGTGAGGGATGAAATGTGCAGCTTGGAATAATTGCACTTCTGTAGAGTCCACGTGATTTCACGACCAAAGCAAACAAATGGAGGATCCTCCAGAGGGTCCAAGTCTCTTGGATGTTCATCAAAGCCAAGTAAACCTCATAACTCTGCAGCAGAGCCCAAGAGAATATGCTTTTCTCAAGGGCAGTGTATGGCCCACTGTCATTCCGTTCTTGGGCATTTTGTCATGAATTGTGTTTGTCCATCTGGCTACAAGCATGAAATCTTTGTTATTTTTCTCTAAGAACCAGGGGCGGGGGAATATCCATCTCTTAAATAGCATCCCCACCCCCACCACAGCAGATACCTCTCCTGCCCCAGGGCTTCACTGCGACGAACTAGAGTATAATATTATTCCATTCCATTTTCAGGACGAGGTGTTTGCAGAGTGCTTTTAACTAGGTCAAAGAAGTTACCTGAGGCTGGAATCTGTTGGGAACTTCAGCGATGCTTTAATTTCCTTGCCTGGCTTCAGCTAAACCAGTAACCAATTAGAGGATGGCTCCAGTTGCTTCATACTTTGCAGTGATTGTTTTTCTGTCGAATTTAAAGTACCCATGGTTTTTACAGTTGCGATGAAGGTTTGATGTAGAATCTGGGATGTCAGTTCCTTTTGCCCCATAGTCATAGAGTCTTTTTTGTTTCATGCCAGCTTAGAGCATTTTCACAAAGAATGCTGTTTAAAAAAAAAAAAAATTATGTTTAGGGAATATTCAGCATAATTAGAATTACAGCAATAACCTAGATTTACTGGAGCATTTCCCCTAGTTATTAAGCCTAAACATTCAGATCCTTACGTTCTCATCAGGACTTCTTTTCCCCATTGTTCTATCTTTATTCAGCATATTATCAGAAGTGTTTCCATTTGAATTAGCTTTTGTTTCTTGTGGAAGATAAACATACCCCCCATAGCTTATTTCAAACCAAAAAAAAAAAAAGATTTATGTCTGGAACATGAAGAAATCGGTGGAACACCCAGTGACCCATAGTGTTCAGAGAGAGGCAAACTTGCACCCTAAAGAGCTGAATAAAATAAAGCCAAAGAATGGTTTTCTTCTGATCTCTGACAGTTTTCATCATTTTGAAATTTGGAGTTGGGTCTCTCACTTCCTATTTAAGCTACTTCAATACATTTTGCTGCAGGAATAAAATGCGCTGCTGCTGTTTGTATTTTAGCTGCGGCCCACACATAGGGGTCCTGCCCCATAGTATCTACAACTCTGAAAGCATAGCTTGCTTTCAGGAATTTCCTTGTAGGGTTTCATACATGTATAATGCTGCACTTCTTCTGTTACTGTGATATTTTGGCTACAGGTCAGGATTGTGAAAGGCTGTGTCTTATATTCATATTGCAACATATGAAAGGACTCATTCAACAGACGGTCGTAGCACATGTACAGCAAATTAAGCAGAGAGCACCATGTCAAAGCAAATTAATTCCAAACCTGAGATGTACCCAACTCTTCATGCTGCCAAGGATCTAGCCTCGGTAAAGACATACTCTTGAAGGCCAGTGAGTGTCTTCCACTAGTCGCAGACTCCACTCTGCAGCCATAGTGACCAGCTGCCCAATTCCATGCTGGCCTGTGGCTCTAGGAAACATGGGAGTAAGTTGGAGCTATTCTTGAAGACTGATGTGCAAACAGCACCTGCCTGGTGCCCACATCATGACAAGGGCATGAGCCAAAGGCTGTAAAGTGTAAATCACAACTGCCTCTATGCCTCTATGGATGGACCAAGCTGCCCGAGTGTGAATTCGTGCTGTTCTCTCAGGGGTGCCACTTATGGAGCATCATTTAATGGGTCAAAAAGTCACCCAAACTAAATGAGATCATAGGAAGCTGCTGGCATAGATGTGTGATGAAGTGGAAGGGGCACGTCTATGCCAGCAGCTGTCTGTAGATCTGTCCCGGGTTTCAGCAGCCATAAAAGCTACAGTGCACCAGTGAATGAGGAGGGTCAGGACTTCATGGCAGAATGCCTGGTACCATCCAACCTAGCAGAAAGTTTGGTTCGTTTTATTGGTCCCAGGGGCCAGGAAGCTTAAAGGTCACCTCCAGCAGAGTTTCCACTGAGTGTAGAAGGGACAGGATACAGTTATTGTAGCCCAGAAGTCTTTGTTGTGGCCAACCTTTGAGCATTTACCAGCCTGAGCTTTTGCAGGAAATAAAGTGGAATAAATAATAGTAGCACTGCATGAATCCACTTCTCTAAAAGGAGCAGGGACTGTGCTTTCAGTCTGCCACAGCTGCCTTTGGGGTCTGGCTGAAGAAATAAACCATTAGACGCTTCACTTTTATTTGCTCATGGCAACGCAGATGAATCATCAAGCTGCTGATTCATTCTAACAGTCTCCGTAGACTCCCAAGGTACCTTGGTCAATTTTATTCATTGCAACAACCCAGAAATTTACTGCGTTGTGTACAGAACGTATCTGAGCAGACGGTTATTTGGCACTAATGTGTGATCTTCCGCATAAACCAGCCGGCTGCGGATGTGACAGAAGGAATGAAATCTGAATTCTCAGTTCTTTACTAATCTGTGCTGGTGGCAGGTTCTACAGAGATATGAAAGGCAATGGTATACGAAATATGTAATACAATCTGTAAGCACAAAAGAGAAATCCTCCAGGACTTCAGACCCCATGCCTGCTCCTTCCACAGCCAGGAAAACAGCATGCTAGATAGAAAAATAAATGCTTAATGCAATCTAATGTGGCCAGGAACAACAAAATGAGGTGCCAGGAAGGACAAAGTAGTTGAAACAATTTAACTTCATAACAAGTAAATGACTTCTGAGAAGGATCTGCCCTTGTTTAAAAAAATAAATAAATGAGCAGCACAGCAGTCACTTTTCTGGAGCTCGCTGCAGTGATGTCACTCGCTGCTTCAGATATTGTTGCAGCATTTGAGTCAGCAGCTGAATTTGGTTGGTGTTTGCTTGGTGAGGAATTGCCCCCGGTGAGGAGTTGGCACCCGGCTCCAACTACAAATGGCATACGTGGCAGAGCCTGAACAGATTGAGAGAGTTGCATCTGCTGAGGCCCACTCTCATGAAAATCACGGGGCCTCTCCGCACTGACCAGTGCGTTTGTCGGGAGGAGCAAACGATGGACCATCCCCCGAGATGCCCTGTTGCACCACAATGCACCCCACAAGATCCAGACACACCAACGCTAAGCAGCAGCGGCCTGTGCAGAATATCGGGAACAGACCACATAGAAAGAGGTTGGATTGGAGACACGACAACGACAAAGTCAGCAGCTCACACCTTTTCTTCCCCAGGACTCAGGCAAGCACCACAGTTTATTTGAAAGTTGCTTATGAAGATAGTGTTATTTGCAGTATAGGAAAGTAGTGTTGCAGTGTTGCTCCTTTTCTGCTTCACTTTGCTATACAGGTATGTTTTATAAATTGTTCCCTCCTCGTCTGTTTGCCATTCTGCCTCCCAGCACCATGAATCCTCTTTGTAACATTACTTGATCCCTGTAATATCTGGAGAAGAGTGGAGCCCTCCTCCTTGATGGGTTGTCTGAGCAATCTTTAAAGAAAAACTCACTGGCACTGGAAGTCATGCAGAAGACTTAGTGCCAGGGTATGCTTGGTCCCCACCATTCGGGGAGTGAAGGCGCGTACATCCTAATTTTCCAAGGATTGGAAAATAACGGCATCATAATTCTCTTTATTTGGAGAGAAGAATGCGGCTGTGATTTCAGTTGGCACCTTTAGGTGTTAATGCAGTATATGAGTATGTCATGATAATACATGCATTAAGACTTTTCTTTGTGCTATTAAGACGATATTGCTTGTTCATATTTCTGTTTAAATGTCTCATACTAAACACTTCTGCATCTTATCAATATCTCTGATTTATGGTAGTGCCTTTTGTTGCAGGGCTCTGTTTGCTATAACTAGCACCAGAGAGTAGTTGCCTGAGCTCTGGCAGATGGCAAACTGCTAGAAG
This sequence comes from Alligator sinensis, assembly GCF_000455745.1. Classification (NCBI taxonomy): domain Eukaryota; kingdom Metazoa; phylum Chordata; order Crocodylia; family Alligatoridae; genus Alligator; species Alligator sinensis. The sequence continues at coordinate 981,813 of NW_005842612.1, read as the reverse complement.
GCAGCACAGAGTACAGTAATGAGGAAGGTAAATTCTGGACATGGACTTGGGTCGCCTCTACTCTTGCCAGAAGCGCCCCACTGGAGCGTTGTATGGAACAGGCAGAACTGGTTTTTAAGTTCTTCTCCAAAAGATCTCCTCCTGCGCACGTATGCTGTAAACTGCTTGCAGCTTCATTTATCGAGTTTGAGAATGAGGCATAGTATCAGCCCTGCTGGGACTTGAACCTGTGACTTCAGGGAGCCTGCTGTTTGGAGCACTGAACCCCATGCCCTTTAGAAATGCCTCGTCTCTCCATAGCATAGTGAAGTCTAGAAAACGACATATAGATTTATTTTTTTTCAGGCACGCTGCATCCAATATATGGTCACATTTCACGTAACAAAGTTTCCCTCTACAGCTCGTTTTGTAAGAGACTGCCTCATGCTGCTTTCTTCCTCCAGATGCCTCAGATACCCCATGTGTTTTGATGGTCTTAAGAGCCATGTGTGGTCCAGACCCCAGTTTGACTTACGGTTATGCTGATAGAGCAATTAAGGACTTGCAGGCTCTGAAAGGCGTCTTTCTGCCCAGCAAACGATCAATGCCGAGTCAGAGAATGGCGTCGGGTACACCCCAACTGCTGACGATGGTGGTGAGAGTAATATCCAGGACACTTAAGTGGCTGTTAATAAGAAATTTGTATCCTGCCAGACATGGTGATGTCTTGGTCTCCTATCTACATTTCTTGCTAGCATAGGCATGCATGAGGTTAGATATTCACAGTCTGATGCAGCATTTAACTCTGGCTCAAATCCTACTTTGAATATTTAAGTGGTGCATAGTCCTCAACAGGGGTAAATTTAATGTGAGATCATCTACCCCAGTATGTGCTTTTAGATAGTAAGTTGCCCGTCTCCATCTTGCAGCTTTGCATCCACTGCTTCTAGTGCATTCAAGTAATATTTCTCCAGTTAACAAACAGCTGCTATGGGTAACAGATACAGGGCAAACTCTTCTCACTTAAAGAAATAAAAAAATAAATCACTGTTCCAAGCCAAATTTGCTGCAGACCTAGGTCTTGAGACTGGAAGTTGGTTGCAGCAGCTGCTCAGTCAGTCACCTCAGGGGAAGAATAGTGAAAAGTCATCCCCTTGGAGGTTTGCATCTGTCCTGCTCGGCTGGGGGTAAAAGCTGAGGCAGCTTGGCTGGAAGCGCACGCTGCGATCGCTTAGTGCAGTCTGCCTTTTTTCCAGCCGAAACTTGAGTCTCGAAGGAATATAAATGTAACCAACTGACCACGTAAAATGCCGGTGCTTATTTTGTGCCCGTTTCTTAGCTGCCTGTTTGTAGTCCTGTGTTCCTCAAACACCAGTTCTTAGTGCCCCCAAACCTCCCTCCTATAATTGAAAGCATCTTCAGTACGGTGGTCTATAGGACACTGGCATATAGTAGCTCCCTTATTATGCTTGGGATTCATGGGGGCATTGCCCATTCAAGCTTTGCCTTCTCCTGCTACTTGCCCCCTACATTGGAACATGGCGGGATGCAGGTGCATAGCCAGTGATGCAGCCAATGCCCCCTGCTCTGCTAGGGGAATATTCAGCTTTCCCACTTAAGGCATTACCCAGTCCCCTCGACATAGCTAGAATGAGACAAATTCTGGTTAATACACAGTTACTGGGATGGTCTGTTCTCCAGCAG
>NW_005842612.1:972728-980120 GCF_000455745.1 Alligator sinensis | reverse complement strand
TGAGGCTCTGTGCTGCACCACACCCTGCTGACCCCCTTCTTGCTAGCATTCACTACACAGTTGGGTTTTTTTTTAAGTCTTGGGGGTTGGACTAGATTCTTACCCTTTTTTGTACCCGGTCCCATTTGTAAACATCAATGGCCAGTCCCAACCCAGTACCCTTCACTCCTGCCCCACTGCCCCCCTCACCCCCAGGCCCCTGGTGTGTGGGGCATGGGGGGGTCCCAAGCAGCCTCTTGCATGCTGGGACTCTGGTAACCTGCAAGGGAAAACCCACAGTTTCCCATATTTTTGCTCCTTTTTAAATCGGAATTTATTTTAAAAGTTTGTTTGCCGACCCTTTCATATCTTCTTGTGGGTCGGGGCCCACAGGTTGAGAAATGATAGGCTAGAAGCAAACGGTAGACTTCTGCTGGAAGACCGTTTGAAACTGGACACAAGGAAAAACTTCTTTACCGTCCAAGTCTCCAGAGTCTGGAATAGACTCCCCCAGAAGTGGTGCAGGCACCTACTCTGGATACCTTTCAAGAAATGCTTGGATGCTCGCCTTGCTGGGGTGATCTGACTTCCTGCTATAGGCTGCTATGGGCAGAGTTTGGGCAGATCACAGCATAGCATGTATGATCAAACTAGTTGAGCTGACCAGTTTTACTTTTGCTGCTGGCTTTGGCCAAGGACCCGCTGTTCAGGGCCCTTGCCTCGGCTGCAGCCAGGCTAGTAGATAATACCCGGAGGCCACCCCAGGCTGGGTAGCAATGCAGAACAAACAAAAGAAGTTAAACAAGTAAGCTTGCACGTAGCTATCTTCCAGTGGTTTTTCCAGGCTTCACCTCCTGGTTGCCTCTTATCTTTCAAAGGCTTTGCAGAGCCTGTGGGCTTGTGCAACAAAGCAAATGATCCAGCAAACATAGAAGAGCCCTGCACCCGGCTGCTTAATCCCTGGTAACTCCAGGCAGCCTGCTCCCTAGCCAGGTGCAGCACCTTGAGACTGCTTTCTATGCGTCTTATCCTTCTCGCTCTGGGCTTACATGGCTAACCCTCTCTCACTCCCAACACCTGTGTCAGCTCCCTTGCTGAGGGACTCACTACATCCCAGGACCTGGTTCACAAGCCTTTGGTGAGTTCTCCCAGGTCTGGGGTAGGTGTGCAGAGGTGCTTCTGGGGTGTGGGACTGTTCAGACTCCCCCAACCTCCTACTAACAGGGCAGGGCCCTGTTACACCTGCCCCTTATGGACTTGATCTCTTGAGGTCCCTTCCAGTGTCTATGAAGATGACCTCTGAAGGTCCCTTCCAACCTTACTTCTCTGTGATTTTATGATTTCTTTTTCCCTCCCTAAGAGAAGAGACAATATGTAAAACTACCTGCTATGTTTCTGTTTTTTACCAAGTTAATTTGTCATAGTTTGTCATCTGTCGTTGTCTAGTTCTCAGCTTTCCAGTTGAAATGCTGAAGCTTCATGAGCCAGTTATATTTTAGAGTTTATTCAGTATAATAAAGAGTCTGTCAAGTGAGCTAGCAGTGCTGTGGCATCTGTGCCGCATGCATCCTCTTCCACTCAGTTTCCCAAAGACTGAAGCTTAATCAAAACACCTCCATCGGGCTTTTCAGCTAGATATCTGTATCCAGCAGAAGTGAGCTTTGCAGCTTGTGCCAGCTCTGGAGAATTGGCAGTGCTTTGCATAGTACTGCTTTGTTGATTACCAGTTAATCCTTTTGAAGTTACAGTTAGTCACCAGTTTAAATATTCCACTCTGGTGGCATGGACACTGGTGCAAGCAGCTGGAAGCCCAGCGGCCAAGATTTTGAGGCCGTAGCAGAAGCACTCGTGGCCTGGCCATGTCCGAGTCCAGCAATTCTGTGGATTCTGCTGAATACCTTGTCACAAGAAAGGAAAGGAACCAGTTTAAATCTTGCTAATTCCTGACTCTTGTTTTTTCAATCTGTGGACCAGATTTTCAATCCCAAACGGACCAGAAGCGCTTCTGGTCCACTTCCGGGTCTGCTGCCAAGCGCACTGGGGAGCCTCCTGCGCTTCTGTGGGATGCTGCATCTGCCCCAGCACCGCAGCATTCAGAGCCCCTGCTACTTAGAGGTACGTAGAAAAAACATTTAGAACTGTATCTATGTCCGAATCACTGAATCTCTCCAAATCGACTTGGAGAGATTAAAGGGTCCTCCGATTTCCATTCGGATTTGGAGATTTAGCCACCGAATCTCTGCCGAATCGAATCGGGGACCAAAGCTCTGCGCAGCCCTACTGAATCTAACTATACAGCAAACCCGTTCTGCATCTTGAAGGTCTTTTCAAGCTAATCAAGTTCTTATATTCTTCTACGCAAACCTGAAAATTCTGTGCACGTTTGCTGGTGTGTGGAGAAAGTGTCCATGGAAAACGCCTTTTGCATAGATGGCGGTTGCATTATGCGTATAACCGTAAATCAGCTCTGATTATCTTTGCAGGATGGGGGAAACCTGGCAGTAACACAATAAAGGAATTGACATGCTATTTGCAAAGCTACCTTTTTACATCAACCTTTTTTGTTCCGATCCTGGTAGGTTATCATTTTCACTTGTCTTTTATACCTTTCTATTGTCTAGGGATTAAGAACCTCAAGCTTACACTTCAAGCAAATAAAAGGAAGAAAAAAGCAGGCAAGCAAACCAGGGAGTTGGCTCTGTCAAAACCATGTGTGGCTCTTTAAAAGTCAAGTCTCTCTTTTTTTTTAAATCCTTTTATACTTTATGTATCCTGCTGAGTTCACTTTGTGCGCGTGCTAAAGTTTAGAAGCATGCAGCATGACTTAACAGACTAGCATTATAGCAGCTAAGAGGGGGGCGAGTTACTCATATGCAGCTCAGATGCATACTCCCTTGTGGTCTGGAAAATAAGAAGAATCTGGGCATCCTATCTGCAGCTTTTATACAAGGTGTTTATAAATTCCTAGTGCAACTTTAATAACTTTGGATGTACACATGAGAGAAGCAAACAGTAAACGGCAATTGAAAGCATAATTCATTTGAGTTTTAACACAATATGGCTCAGATATCTAGACTTCAACATAACCATCTTCTTTCATGATAGATCGTTCAGTCAGATTTTCCAGTTGCTGGATTTCACGAGTTGCATTTGTGGTCCTTACCTTTATGCATAGCTTGCACTATGCTAAAAAACTTAATGAATTATGCTTTCAGTTGCTGTCTACAGTTTGCTTCTATCATGTACATCCAAAGTTACTGAAGGTTAAAGATGCACAAGGACTTTACAAACACCCTGTACTAATCAGGCATTTACCTGTTTTGTGCGGCTGTTTCCACACGCACAGGAAGACAGGCTGTGCCATTGTGGTAGTGCCACGAATGGGACGTTACAGGCAGCTCTACCCACTAAAAGTTGTTGAGATCCTGGGTTTCTTGAGCAGGAAAGCAGTGTATTGCAGGAAGCATGTGATTTAATTTCAGCAAGAAAAATAACACGCGGGTTTCTATGGAATAACATTATCTATTTCACGTTGTGGTAGCGCCCTGGGTAGCAGCTGCGTCGCAGCATTATGTTTTGGGAGCTGCTCAATTAGCATTGCGCGATTTTCACAGAAACTGAAAAAAGACGGTTCCCGCGATCACCTCAAAAACCGGCATTCTCCACCGTTTTGCAGAGAATTGCCCCCCCAAAAAACTTAGTAAAACTAAAATATTGGCTCCCTGTTGGAGGAGCCACTGGCACGATGGCGAGCAGCCAAGATGGCTGCTCTCTCCTCTGTCAGCTGCCGATTGGCCAAGAGGACTGCTTTTTGTGTGGCCCTGCCCTCTCTGCCAATCAGTGGCAAGCAGCCAGGTTGCATGAAGGGCATCCCTGTCAGCCAATTGGCGGCAAGGACACTGGTGCAAGCAGCTGGAAGCCCAGTGGCCAAGATTTTGAGGCCATAGCAGAAGCACTTGTGGCCTGGCCATGTCTAAGTCCAGCGATTCTGTGGATTCTGCTAAATACCTTGTCACAAGAAAGGAAAGGAACCAGCTTAAATCTTCCCAATTCCTGACTTTGTAGTTTTTTCAATCTGTGATAGGTAGTCAAATAATCAATAATTGATACTCAGTTCTGCAGTTGCCTGCTCGGAGAACAAGGGGCAAGGCTGCTGGGGGCCCTCAGCCAATCAATGGAGGGGGAGTTTGCCACGAAAATGGCACTGGGCAGTGCACGCGGTCCATAACGTTTACTTCCCTTCCTTGTGCTTTAATTGTTTAGATCCCGAATTATGTTGTGTTGTGCGAAGATAGTGACTGAGAGTCCATTCTTAGAGACTTGCCGTTTCCAGAGCTGTGCTGCATCCTTATGGCTGTGTCTCCCTCTATTCTGAGCTCAGACTAAAACATTTAGATCTAAATATTCCCTGAACTTTGGAGAGATTTGAATGTGGATCCCAGTTCTCAGTGCGTCTCCTCTAGGGCAGTATCCGCTTTCAGCTGTGCCCGTGAACATGCACGACTGCTTTGCGGTTTCACTTCCGTGCAAAAAAAACCTGAATCGCGTGCATGTCAGTTCTGCATCCTGGGGTGGCTTCCATACAAGGTAGCCATGAAGAAGAAAGCACTTAAGCCAAAATATTATTGCTGGTTTCTGTTTTCACAGCAGCATAAATCAGGAATAATAACAAAGACCAATGTACAGGGGAGCAGAATCGGGCCCTATAATGGACCAAATTCATCCTCACACCTGGACCTCAGTGGAGCTATCCAGAAATTAATGAGGCCGCCTTTAATGTAGGGATCTGGTGTAGCGAGTAAAAGCATGAGGATTTCCATAAGGACTTGGGGAGATGATGCCTGAGGCTGCAGGGGACATGAGTTTGCACGACAGCAAAATCTGTTACGGTGGCAGAGGGGGTTTGGGCCTCCAGGTCCTGCGTGTGTGGGACAAGGTGATGGCTGCCAGCTCTCTGCCAGTGCCCAGGCTGATTTAATGGAGTTGAACACATGCAAAAAACAGGTTCCCAAATCCCAGCATCTTGCAGCTTATAAACAAGGGCCCTAGCATAGTGCACAGGGTTCAGTTGAGCATGGGGAAGAGCTTTGTTCCTACACAGAAGACTGGCTACTCAAAGGCCCATTTTATTTGTTTTTCTAACTGGCGCTTTGGAAAACTTGGTTAAATCGGCAGTTGCCTGATAGTGTTGCCAGAGCAAGCATGTAATTTCCAGTCCTTTGCTCCCTCTGCCTGTCATGTTGTCAGACCTGCCACTTGCCAGTGACCCTTCCTTGCAGGGATCACATTAGCAATCAGCTCAGCCAGAACCTCAGAGGTTTAATTCATGTCTACCTATTCTCCCCCCCCCCCCCCCCCCCCAAAAAAAAAAAGCAATTATTCTCTTATATAAATCTTCTAAAAGCCAGACAGCAATTCTAGTTGAGGACAGATGTGGAAAAGAACTGGAGCTTCATTAAAACAACAGCCGCTGAAACAGTTTTTGCTTTTCTAAAACCTAAGCTAGTGTCCCCTTTCTCATTGTGGCTACTGGCATTTCTTAACAGACTGGGTTGGATTTTCAAGACCACCCAAAGCATCTGGATGCTTCTGAAATCCACTGTCACCATCCACTTCTGTTGGAGGAGGGAACGTATCAGCAGTTCAGTTTTAACATCTTGCCCCATCCAGAGTTTAATTGACATGAACAGATGAAAGAACATTGTTTTTCTATTCTTATTTGTACTAGGGTAATCCCTTCCAGGGCCAGGAGGGATTGAATATTGTGCCAGACATTGAAGAAACCTGGGGTATGAGTATCTAAACAATTAACCTCAGGGGAGGAGGAGTCGGCTTCACCGCACATCAGATGTTCTGCAGTAACTGACTGTATGTGTGCTCTGACTTCCTAACAAACTCCACTTCCATTTATGCCTACAATTGACTGTATGTCCATACTTGGATGGTGGAACTAGCTCCTTCTGCAAGAATTTACCAATGAAGTAGGCAAGGCAAAAGATGAGGGGCAGAAAGAACCATCAATGTTTCACAGGTCAGAAATTAAGGGGCTTGCCTAAGGTGACACAAGGGAGTATGTGACGGAGGTGGGAATGGATCCCATCCTATGCCTTAACTACAAAGTCATAATCCGTTTAGAAAAAAGAACAGGTGTTTCCCCCATGTACAAGACAGTTGTAACAAGAATCTATGGTCTTTGTGTGCGGACTGAAATCCGTATTTTAACCCTGCCGCCATGTGTGCAAGTTGTGCTCGACACAAGCAGGGCTCTTTAACAAGCGGTGGACATCTTACTTAGACTTTTTGTAACATTGTGAAGTTTTCCACTCAAGCAATGCATTCTCGTAAGGGACCAAAGGGATTTCTGATGTCAGGTTCACATTTTAACAGGTCTTGATGGTTGTTCAGGGTTAGCCGATATCGACTTGAAGTGAACTCGCAGCACAAAGGCATCCATTTTAAACACGTGATGCTTGACAGCAGATGGTGCAGCTTGCAAGTCAAACTCCACTGGTGGTTTTAGATCAACCACATGCTAAGCTTAAGCCAGTTAACATAAAATGACTAGGAGTTACAACTGCCTCTCGTTCCCCCGTAGCACGTGGCACGTTCAGTGCTGCCTTACTGCGACTGCTGGCACTGTTCCCGTCTCCCCTGTCTTCAGCAGTGTGGTGTCAACCACGCTCGTAAACATTTCAGAACCAGCAGGTGAAAAGTGGGGAATCGACCAAAAAGGGCTTGCTTGAAACCTTGTGCAATTCTGCCCCCGACCCTGGAATCGGATTCGAGAAGTTCAAGGCCAGAACAGCCCATCAGGTCATTTAGTCCAGCTAATATGCTGGATGCAGTGATAGATTACATCTGGCAGAATAGTCTGCCAACTTTATAAATCATAAAAAAAGGAAAAAAATCAGTGCCCGTTTATGGTATTGCTTAATTTATAAATATTAATTTATTAATTTTTGACATGTACAAATCTTAAGAACTAAAGAAATCGGTGGCAACCTTCACAGTGGATGAGGGATGTGAAGAGAAAGTAATATTTCTGGTTTACAGATTAAGAAGCCTGGGATGATGTGAGTTGCCAAAAGTCATGCATATAGGGGCAGTGGCAGAGCCAAGATTAGAAGATGGAGGTTCTTGATTTCTGCTTTCTAGAAGATGCTTCACAAATCTTCCCTGAATTTTCAGGGATCCAGAACTTGCTGGTGTTGGTCAACCGTGGACTTGGTTTTTATTTTTTATTTTTTTTCCCTTCAGAGGAAAATCAGCTCTCAGCCCCGGCAGCTCTTGCTGACCTCACCTGCAGTTTTGCATGCTCTATGCTCTTGAAAATTGGCTCCTGTATAAAGAGCACTTTATGCAGAGATGAAAGAGGGATACAAATATCAGTAAATAACCCTGTCTTCTCCCCGA
>NW_005842612.1:934590-972697 GCF_000455745.1 Alligator sinensis | reverse complement strand
TCCTGCTGGCTGTTTGAGGATTTGTCATAGAGTCCCTGCAGAAGAAGTAAGGTGTTCCTGCCCTAAAGGCTATCAGACTCATTCGGGCATTTCCATAGCAGCTGGCTTTATAATTTTACCTTCCTGCCCAGTCTCATTCTATTTTAGGCAGGTAGACTAGACTTGTTACTCTGAGGTCAGTGATGAGTGACCAATCCCCTCAAACTCTCTCTGATTTTCAGGTAATCCTCGTATTTAATTTCTCTGCCTAGACTTTCTCGACCCAATCAATTACTGCTCTGGGATCTGAGCAGTTTTTTTTTTTTTAAATGTGGTGCTTTCTTTTAGAGTGGTTGCTATTTTATAGGCTTAAGATAAAACTTGCAAGTGCCAAAAGGCCAGATTTTTAAAGGTACTTATGCTCCTAACTCCCAGTGATTTTCTTTAAAAAAAAAAAAAAAAAGACCATGCTTGTAGTCCCAAATCTCCTTTCCAAAATCAGTGTTGGCCCAGATCCCCTAGCATGTCTGGATACCTAACTTCAGTTGACCTAAATGGGTTATAGGCACATAGGGTGCCTATACACATGACAATTTTCGTCATTTAAAGCAGTCTAAAACCGTCACTTAATACACCTGTTTAAATTCATGGATGACACCAAGATTTGGGGTGAGGTGGGCATGCTAGAAGGGAGGGATAGGATACAGCTGGACCTGGACAGGTTACAGGGGTGGGCGAATGAGAATAGGATGGGATTCAATACTGACAAGTGCAGGGTGCTGCACCTGGGGAGGAAGAACCAGCAACAGACCTACAGGCTGGGGAACTCTTCTCAAAAGCACAGTGGCAGAAAGAGATCTTGGAGTCATTATCGATTCCAAGATGAACATGGGCCTCCAATGCAAGGACACGGACAGTAAGGCTAACCACACCTTGTCGTGCATCCACAGATGCGTCATGAGCAGGTCCAAAGAGGTGATCCTCCCCCTCTATGCGACACTGGTCAGGCCGCAGTTGGAGTACTGCGTCCAGTTCTGGGCACCGCACTTCAGGAGGGATGTGGCCAGCATGGAGAGGGTCCAGAGGAGGCCGCTCGCATGGTCAGGGGCAGTAGGGCAGGCCCTACGAGGAGAGTCTACGGGACCTGAACCTGTTCAGCCTCCACAAGAGAAGGCTGAGAGGGGATCTGGTGGCTGTCTATAAACTGGCCAAGGGGAACCAGCGGGCGATGGGAGAGTCCCTGTTCCCTTGAGCACTACCGGGAGTAACAAGGAATAACGGCTATAAGTTGTTAGAGAGTAGGTTCAGACATCAGCAGGCGCTACTTCACAGTCAAGGTGGCTAGGATCTGGAACCAACTTCCAAGGGAAGTGGTGCTGGCTCCTGCCTTGGTCTTTAAGAGGAGGCTTGACGTTTACCTGGCTGAGGCCATTTGAGCCCAGTTTTCTCTCCTGACCATGGCAGGGGGTTGGACTAGAAGATCTGCAAAGTCCCTTCCAACCCTACCAACTATGAATACACTTGGGCAACGTGAGTACGTTTTTAAAATGGTGGAAGTCATCTTAATTAAACCTCGTTGTATGTTTGAAATGTAAGGTGAACTGCAGTAGTGCATCTCAACCTACCTAGCTAGCCTTTATTGCATGTGTATTTAACTGGGGCTTTTCAAAGTGGTAATTAGCTGCAGTGTGGGGTCCAGCGCCTCCTGTCTCATAGTTTCATAGTTTCATAGTTTCAGGGTCGGAAGGGACCTAATAGATCTTCTAGCCCGACCCCCCGCCAGGGCGGGAGAACAACCCAAAAACACAAACAAAACCACTCACCCTAAAAACAAAAACGGGACTCAAATGAGTCCAGCCAGGTAAGTATCCAGCCTCTTCTTAAAGATCCCCAGGGTAGGGGCCAGCACCACCTCCCTTGGAAGTTGGTTCCAGCTCCTAGCCGCCCTGACTGTGAAGTAGTTTTTTCGGATGTCCAATCTGTACCTCCTCTCCATCAACTTGTGCCCATTATTCCTTGTTATGCCAGCAGGGGCTAGGGGAAACAGCGTCTCCCCCAAACCCTTCTGGTTCCCCCTAGTGAGTTTATAGACGGTCACCAGGTCCCCCCTCAGCCTTCTCTTGTGGAGGCTGAATAGGTTCAAGTCCCGCAGTCTCTCACTGTAGGGTCTGCCCTGTTGTCCCCGGATCATGCGGGTGGCCCTCCTCTGGACCCTCTCCATGTTGTCCACATCCCTCCTGAAATGGGGCGCACAGAACTGGACACAATACTCCAGCTGCGGCCTGACCAGCGTCGCATAGAGGGGGAGGATCACCTCCCTGGCTCTACTCGAGATGCACCTGTGGATGCACGACAAGGTCCGGTTAGCCCTGCCAACCATGACCTCGCATTGTCGGCCCATGTTCATCTTGGAGTCAATAATGACACCAAGATCCCTTTCCGCCTCCGTGCTCTCAAGTAGGGAGCTCCCCATCTTATAAGTGTGCTGCTGGTTCCTTCTACCCAAGTGCAGCACCCTGCACTTGTCCGTATTGAAACGCATCCTGTTCCTGTCTGCCCACCCCTGTAACCTATCCAGATCCTTCTGCAATCTCTCTCTCCCTGCTAGCGTGCTCACCTCCCCCCAAATTTTGGTGTCATCAGCGAATTTAAACAGGTTGCTCTCCACCCCAACATCAAGATCGCTGATGAAGACATTGAACAGCGCAGGGCCCAGGACCGAGCCCTGAGGGACTCCACTACCCACCTCCCCCCAAGTCGAATATGATCCATCCACCACCACCCTCTGAGTGCGACCCTTCAGCCAATCTGCAATCCATCTGACCGTGTAGGAATCGATGCCACAGTCGCCTAGTTTACTAATTAGGATGGGGTGAGAGACGGTGTCAAAGGCCTTGCTGAAGTCCAGAAAGACTACATCCACCGCGACACCTGTGTCCATGGCCTTTGTGACCTGATCATAAAAGGCAATCAGGTTGGTCTGACATGATCTCCCCCTAATAAATCCATGCTGATTGCCCCTGAGCATCATCTCGGATGCCGGCCCATCACAAATGTGCTCCTTGATGATCTTCTCAAAGAGCTTCCCCAGGATTGAGGTAAGACTGACGGGCCTATAATTGCCCGGGTCCTCCCTTTTCCCTTTTTTGAAGATGGGGACCACATTAGCTACCTTCCAATCGTCTGGCACCTGGCCCAAGCACCACGATCGCTCGTAGAGCCGTGCCAGGGGCCCTGCAATAACCCCAGCCAGCTCCCTCAGCACCCTGGGGTGGAGAGCATCCGGACCCGCTGACTTGAACGCGTCCAGCCCCTCCAGAAGCTCTCTAACCCGGTCCTCCCCAACCTGAGGTCTGAAGGCGATCCCCTCGCGTCCGGCTTCTATCACAGCAGGGAAGTCCCGGTCCCTTTGCACCCCTTGTCTCCTCATCTGCAGAACTGTAGCAAGGCCGGAAAGTCGCACTGAAGTTTTAAGGCAGTGTACCTAAAGTGCTCTAAGTAAAGTGCAAAAGTTACAACGCCTTTGGAAATGCCTGCCCTGCATGTGTATAGGCACCCATATCTACCTTTGTGGTTCTGGATGTTGGGCACTTTGGCTACTTGGTGCCTAAGTTGCTTTTAAAAGTGGTGCTTTGACTTCTAAGTCACTTAGGCACCCTGAACATTTTATTCACAGTTACTAAAAGCTGGATTCTGCTTCTGTTCCACTACAAATCCATTGATTAACGGAGGCAGAACTCTGATGGGGCGGGGAGAGGCTGAGAAATAATGGTTGGCACTTAGCGCTTTCCCTCTTGAAAGCACTTCACTATAACATTAATTAAGCTTCACAGCCATCCTGTCAGGAAGGTGGCTAAATATTGCTGTTCCCTATTAATGACTGGGGATCAAAGAAGGGAGCTGGAGCCAAAGCACGTGGCAATGGATTAGGATCCATCAGTGCCCGAGTCCTAGACCAATGCATGCTACTTGTTCATTGCTTGCTTTAATGTCTGCCGGACCTTTTTTCCCAAAAAATGAAAATGCCCTGTGTCCGTACAGAGGCATCAGTTTTTGAGAGCCATCTCTTAACTTGTCATAGCAGTCTGTCTCTAGCTCGGTATTTGCTGTTGACTTTGTTGATACAGATACACATATATGAATCAGAACAGACTTGACTGGTGCACAACTCCAGCTCTTTTCTGAAAATGCAAGTAAATGCCATAACGCATGCTAGAAAGGCTTATGTAGCTCTGAGAGCTTTTTTATTATTCAACAGATGAGAAGTGTTAGTCAATGGTAAGATGTTTTATTTCTGGAAGTTCATTAATACTTGTAAAACCTCATTAAGGACCTTAAAGCCTAGTTCCCCAGCCCAGATATATTTACCATTTTCTCATTACTGTAGCTTGAAAAAAAAAAAAGAGAGACAGAGCGTGCAAACTCACTCTCATCTAGTGAATAAAATACACCAGCACCCTGATGTGCTCACATCTGCTTCAAGTGCAGATAGGCTAATGTAATGGTGTTCTAATGTACTGGGAAGATAATGAGCATGTACCAGATGTAATTAAAATGGCCTCTACTTCTGATGATGAACATCTAATTCTTTTGTCTTGGTAGCAAGGCTGTTTCAGCAGTCTGGTACCTTTACTGTGTAAACACTAAAATTGTAAGCGCGGGGGGAAAAAATTATAAAGCTCGCCTGCAGGATGGTCTCGTTTTTATAGTATGGTGATCCCCAAGCATACTGGGTGTTCTGTGGACAGAGAAACATGAAACCTGCTTTAAAAAAAATTGCCACCTACCAAGCAAAACGGGAGGGTGGGCATGTTGCAGCCTGCTTCTGAGCTGCTGCAGCTAGTTTGCTACTCGCACCCCAGGCCAGTTAATTTAAAGGTGGTGTTGAGATACCAGAGCTGCACTGCAGTCATAGAATCAGAAAATTCAGGTTGGCAGGGACCTCAGGAGGTCACATCTAGTGCAACCCCCTGCTCCAAGCAGGACCAGCCCCAACTGCATCATCCCAGCCAAGGCTTTGCCTAGCCGGTCTTAAAAACCTCCAAGGATGGAGATGCCACCACGTCTGTAGGTAACCTGTCCCAGTGCTTTATTAGCCTTCAAGTGAGAGAGTTTTTCCTAATATACAACCTCAACCTCCCTTGCTGCAGCTTGAGCCCATTGCTCCTTGTTCTGTTGTCTGCCCCCCACTGAGAACAGCCCAGCTCCATCCTCTCTGGACCCCCTGCAGGGGAGCTGAAGGCTGCTATTCAATCCCCCTCCGTCTTCTCTTCTCTAGACTAAATCAGCCCGTTTCCCTCAGCCTCTCCTCACCAGTCATGTCCCCCAGCCCCACAACCATTTTCGTTGCCTTCCGCTGGACTCTCTCCAATGTGTCCACATCCTTTCTGTAGTGGGGGCCCGCAGCTGGACACGGGACTCCAGATGTGGCCTCCCTCGTGCTGAATAGAAGGGAAGAATCACTGCCCTCCATCTGCTGGCAATGCTCCTACCAATGCAGCCCCGGCCATTAGCCTTCTTGGCAACAAGGACACACTGCTGGCTCATATTCAGCTTATTGTCCGTTGTCACCCGCAGGTCACTACTGTCAGTCCAGTGTAGACATACTAGGATAATAAGCTCACAGGGTGCGGACAGAAGTTACATTTGTCATGCAGTCGGCCCCTTGAAAGCGCTCTACAGCTGTGCCCTTACAGAAGGGCACAGCTGCATTGCATTTTAAAAGTGCCCAATTGTATGACAGTCTGAACCCTCATTACATAAGGGTTCACATGAAAGCACTCCAAAGCAGAGCGCCTTCATTAATATCTATCGGTGTGTGCCAGGAGCTTGATCCCCCAACCCCCTGGACCGAATAGTGGTGGACATCTATGTTACTGTCAGTACATTAAAAACCTACTGGTACTAGGTTGTAAATGAAGCAGTCTCAGAATCAGCAGTCTTTAGTTAGTCATTCCATGTATTTATCAGGAATGTTACAGTAGATACTGTGATATAATCAGCAATACCAACGGTATTCATATCCAAAGCACAACTATTTTTGTGTTCTTTCTGCCATAATGTATTGGAAGCCTCAGGCCAAACTCTGGCAAATAGTCACCTTACCTCCACGTACAATGAGCATCTCCAAGTTGGTGACGCCCCATATCTGAAAGAGGGCTCAAGTAAAAGTAGACTGAATTTCATTGCTTCCCAGCCCCTTGCTGAGTTACCCCAACACACTCGGCTGCACGTGAATAGAGCTGAGGAAAGTAGGCATGAAGGACTCTAACTTAGTGGAAGAGGGAAAGGGTTAGGGTTTACTTGCATGGTAAAGCTTCAGCATTTTTGGCTTCACCCTTTGGACTAGAACCACAAATTTGGTGCCAGGCTTCCCTTGGTTTCAGTGGGACCTAGACACCAAATATCTTGAGTGGATGGATCTTTTTGTGCTGTCCACGCCCATGAACAAGATAAGTGCTTGATCCATTGGTCCTTGTCTCCCTTATTGGATGTGGATTTAGAGCCATAGAGATGCAAGGGGAAATGTAAAAGCTGATGCACTACAGCAGGGGTTTTCAACCTTTTTGCATCATTGCAAGCGCCCGGTGGCTGGACACAAGGCAGTGTACCCCGCTAGCCACTGAACGGGGATGAGTGGCTGGACGCAAAGTGGCAGCAGCTGCTGTGTGCAAGGTTCCCCTGCATCTGGCCAGGCGAGCGGTGCCCTGTCCCTGCCTGCCTGTGCGAACCCCCTAGGGCCGTGTCAAGTACCCCCAGTTGACAACCCCTGCACTACAGAGTTGCCCTTTTCCCACCCAGAGTCCTTCTGGAGGCTCTGGATTCACTAAAGTACATAAACACATGTCTGTTTAACACCTGAGAAGTCGCACGGACTTTTATGCAAGTACTTGCAAGCTTAAAATTGGGTACAAGGCACCTTGCTGAACCTGGGCCCATACACACAGCAGGTTTTGACATACATTGGAGTGGCTATTTTGTTCTGTTTCCTACAGATCTGCATTACCGACTGAATTGCTACAGTCTGTATTATTATGCTGATTTGTACAATGTGTCTTGAATAGATGCAAACTGACCTGCAGTGCCAGAATGATAGCTTAGTAGGAGGAAGCGTCTGCAATCTGGGGAAACGAACTGAAATATTTATTGAGTATGAAACAGTCTCTCTGCAGCTTTGAACTAAACAAATCAAAACCCACAACGTTCCTGATAACAGAATTGTCCACTTTACACGGCTCGGGACTCTGAGAAGGAACACGGCCCCAGTCTGTGAAAAGGTAGGAAAAGCATGTCTTATCATCTGTATATTAAATATGACTCTTTTTAAGAGATAAAAAGAGCCCTGAGCTTCATTTTCAAGGTGGCCTAGGTGAGAAATGAAGGCCGTTGCAGTCTGAGCAGCCCTGACCTATTTTATACCAGGAAGGACCAGGGAGCTTTGTTTTTCAGTTGCTTAGGTTTTCACATAATTTGCTTTTCTATGGAGAAGGGATGGGTAATTAGTGCCACTGAAGACTTTTTTTTAACTGTGCAGAATGGGTCTTATGCTGCCCCTCCATGGACGATGAATTTTACTTTGAGTAAGCAAAAGAAGATAAAGATATCGCTAGCACTCTGCCAGTCCTACCGCTGAATGCGCTTGCCAGTCCTGATTCAATATTTGAGGATTCAAGTGTTTGTTATATGCCTTGTTTTTTTAAGCTACCTGTAAGACTAACAGCAATGAACATGAATCTGAGACCGTCAGCATTCGTGTTCTGTGTTGTCGGAGAACAGATGGAGAAGCCAGGATTCCTCCTGGCACGAACTAGAAGGTGGTACAGAGAGAATATTTTGAAGCCTTTTTACGACAAGTTGAAAGCTCCTTTCTGCTTCCAAGAGAACAGATTTTTCTTCTTTGCTATGCAAACTGTTTTATCTGAATTAAGGTAGTCTGTAAGCAGAGATTCCTCAAATCCCTGCGCTATGCTGCTGCCAATTCAGTTGGATCCCTTTTCAATTAATCTAGATGCATCTTTTTGCATGTCTAATCTAGAAGATCTTTTATTCCAGGGAGAAGAGAGTTCCAGTAACAAATTCCTGACAGGCTTGTTGACTGTGAGATGGTAAAATCCTTAAAAACCCATAATTAGCTCTGTAACTTTTCTCCAGAATCTTGCCTTCCCATATTAATACATGCAAAGAATTGAAAGAAAAAGCATCTCTTAATCATTTTGCAAGCACCTCAGGAAATGCAATGCAGCAACATCAGGAAAGCAGGACAAGATTTTCTTTCTAAGTTTATCCCCATGTCTCAGGGGCACCAGCTTAACCCATATTCATTTTCCATTAGACTTTGACCTCTGGGAATTGTCACTATGAAACTAGAACACAATGAAGAATATGAAGTGAGCTTCTTGCTAACCCAGGCATTGGCAATGAGAACTGCAATAAGCGCTCTTTCAGGGCTTGAACAGATGGATTTCTTTGCAGAGGGGCCATTACTTAAATGGTGCGTAAGCCTGGGGTTTACCCTCTGCGGGATGAAGTTCGCAGAGTGCTTAATGTTATTGACTGTGGACCAGGCTGCGCTTGGGTCTGTGTTCATCTGGATGTGTCACGCGCAGCGTTGAAATATATGTAATAGGCCAAGCTGATCATTACTGACTCCAGTGAAGTTGTAACTGGGTTGAACGTGCACCAAGATGAGAGAAACAGGCACGTCCCTGCTGATCCCTGAACCCTCAAGTAGAAGAGGAAAATATTACGTGAATACCACAGTATTTTCAGAGCGCTGCAGTGGAGTTGTAGCAAGACTAGAAACTATTCCACGTGACAGCACTCGAGCTAGGAGACAGCCTTTGCCTTTGAATTCTGACCTCTTCTACTGAAATGACTGGTGCTTACAAAGGAGTTGTAGAAGCAAAATACTGTCTCAGTCCTCGAGTCCCTTGTTTGGATCCATTTTGTGTTTCTTTGCTGCACCTCTCTCTCAAAGCCACTCTTAGGTCCTCGGATACAATGCTACAGAAACACCAATTTGTAAGTTCAAGTTGGCATTTAAGCAAGGATGTCTTTGGCACATGGCACAATCCTGGTATGAATTTCAGACTCAGAATCTCATCCTAATTCTTGTGGCCCTATTTATCACAAGAAATATATGGCCTGCCTTGCTTTTCGCTGAATAAGTTTTTGTTCGGTTTTGCTCAGTGGGGCTAGCACTTCTTTGGCTTGTGTGGCTTCTCTAGAACTACAGAGAGCCCTTGCAAATCTTTGCCCCGAGACCGTTATAATTTATGCATCCTGCACGAGTTGTCACAATTTTACAGTGACTGCAAGAAGAGTTCAGCCAACATTACTGTCATTTCCCTCATAGAAGAAATTACAGTTCTTCCAAGCAGACTTTGGATTTTGCAGTGGCTTTGTATGTTCTGGTCCTCGTGTTCTTCCCATGGAGAAGGGATCTTCCCATACTTGCAGTAAGGTAATGCATTACCATATCAAGCCAGTCTGTGTACATATGAAAGGATCAACTTATTCCTGGACAGCTAACAAAGTCGATGCCTGATCGTGGAACATAGACGTTCTTGGCATTTTAAATAGCTATTAAACATTCCTAAACGGTGGTCCTTATAAAGCATCTCCTGTGCGTACAGTGCATCGGGTTACATGTTGAGTACTTCAGAGAACAGATTTCATGCTAATTTTTCTTCTTATTCCTGGAAACAGGTGCCCTGGGACCACAGGGAGATTAACCAGTGTGTGTGTGTGTATGTATAATATATTAGTAATAATAGCATGGAAGATAAATCATCAAGTTGGCAGAGAATTATTTGTTAGTCCAAGCAAGGGAGGGTGACAAAGAACTGTAGAAGGATTTATAAAAATATGAACCAAGAAACTATTTGCAGTTAAGGCATGGAGCTAGAAAAAATAGGTTTGATTCTGCTCTCCTTGGAACCTAAATGAAGAATAAAAGCCCCATATCTGCAAAATGGACTGCAAGAAGGTGACTTGCGTCCCGTAGAGAGAAGAGATCTCTCTACTCTAATATAGATAGCTTTGTATTTTTGAATATTGGAGCCTGGTATTTCACTTTAAAGATCAGTGTGGTCTAGTTAGAGACCTGGTGTGTCCGTCTACCGCGGTTTCAAACGGCAAAGGTGTCTCGCCCCAGATTTAGGTCTTCAGTAGAAACACTGTGCCTGAGTTTCCTCATTGACACCTGTTTCATGCTCATGCAACCCTTGTTCACTTTATTAGAGCTAGCTGCTTCTGATTTCCTCTGGTGTAAACGAGCGGGGAATCATGCCTCAGTGACTCAGACTTAAACACAGATTTATCGTGTCACCATAGGGCACTGGCTTTCTCATGGTGTATCCTGAGGCATTACTAATATCTTTTGGTGGTTTCTCAGATTGTTGTTATAATTAATGGTTACCCACTGGCAGCTCATAGGAATGGATTTTGCTGCTCATGTTGTTATTTATTATTCAGTATATAGCACCATAACTTTGCAGGGCTCTTTGGAGACAGAAAGAGGCACAGCCTCCCCTGGCATCGCAACCAACAGGAGACAGACAAAATGAAGATTAAAGTCAGGAGGGGGCAGAGAAAGGAGAGTGAAGAGAGAGATAATGTATGTTATGTTGTATTGCAAATGGATCTTAAAAGCTGTAATGTCTTTTCCGTTGAGAATGACATGGGGTGAGATGAAAGAGCAGAGAGCACAGGCTTGGAGGTGAGCAGTAGAAAGCAATGTGAAACGAGGGATAGTTTTGAGGAACACTTTCATGCCAGGATATTCAGGCTGTCGTGTGTCCGTATGTTGTCTGTCCGTCCATTCCCCAGTGAAGTATGGGAGGCTGAGGAAATGCGTATATCCGTTTTGCTGATCTGCACAGAGTAAAATTTGCCCCAAGCACCACTTCACTCAACTGGGGCATCTCAGATACTTGTCCGTCCTGCTGACCCTCCTGCAAAGAGCGCATTTCATTCAGCGGCCTGTTGTGTCCGTGCACTTGTCATGTCTTCCCCCCCATCCCGGGAAACACCCTAAGTGTTAGTTATGGACATCTTCACTGCTCCGAGATTAAAACCATCTTTTGGAGGTTGGCCCTGTTGTTCCTTTTTCTTACTTGCTTGTTTGCTTCTGTATGAGCTAAGCAGCTCAAAGTGCTGCGCAGCACGCATTTCCTGCATGTTTAATAAGCTGGATCTCTTCAAACCAAGAAACCAAGGTGATTTGTCGTACACTCCGTGGGCTTGAAATTAATGAGTGCGTGTGACTCTTGAACTGCAGCTTTTTTGGCAATTAACTGAAGGTGCTAGCGAGTGGATCTAGGTAGGATTCAGCTGTGTGCTTCTGAGCCACGGAAATGTAGGAGCCAGGTAATACAGCTGATTGTCTAACAGACTGTCAGTGCTGCTTCCGAAACTCCGGTTCCATGGTCAGATCCAAAAAAACACCTTGGCCATCGAAAATGATTAGGTCCCTCAGTGTCACCAAAAAAGGTCTTCGAAAACTGCAATTCTAATAGCTACAGAACCAAGCAGGTGCCTGATTTTGAACTTGTGTGTGTTCACAGAAACACCCTGGCCCGAGCTCTCACCTAAGCTGTCTTGTGATCCAGAACTCCACCTCAGTCCCTGGAGGGGCCTGATGTGGCAGATTATCTTGGATTATCCAGTAGATGATCTGGGATTATTTCTGTGGTTGTCTTCTGTAGAATGCATAAATCGGTCAAGGAGCAAAGAGTTGGGATCCAAATCCCCTTTCTCCCTGCTGAATGTCCTATAACCCCTACGCTAAGAAGTCAGGTCCCGCTTGCTTTCTCTCTCTGCCCAGCAAGTGCTTTCCTTGCTGAACGGTAGCCAGGTCTAAAGAGGAGGGGGGAAGGTGGGGTTCACAAAGGAGGGGGCAGCAGCTCTGCAGAAAAGGACCTGGGGGTGACAGTAGATAATAAGATGGATATGAGCCAGCAGTGTGCCCTTATTGGCTACTGGCATCCTGGGCTGCGTTGGTAGGAGCAGTGCCAGCAGATTGAAGGCAGTGATTCTTCCCCTCTATTCAGCACTGGGGAGGCCACATCTGGAGTCCCGTGTCCAGTTGTGGCCCCCACTACAGAAAGGTTGTGGATACTTTGGGGAGAGTCCAGCGGAGGCCAACAAAAATGTTTGTGGGGCTGGGGAACATGACTGGTGAGGAGAGGCTGAGGGAAATGAGCTGATTTGAGTCTGCAGAAGGGAAGGCTGGGGGGGGTTGAATAGCAGCCTTCAGCTCCCTGCAGGGGGGCTGCAAAGAGGCTGGAGCTGGACTGGTCTCAGTGGGGGCAGACGACAGAACAAGGAGTCACAGTCTCAAGCTGCAAAAAGGGAAGTTGAGGTTGGATATTAGGAAAAACTCTTTCACTAGGAGGGTGGTGAAGCGCGGGGACAGATTACCCAGAGAGGTGGTGGACTCTCCATCCTTGTGAAGACCCAGCTGGACAAAGCCTTGGCTAGGATGATGTAGTTGGGGCTGGTCCTGCTTGGAGCAGGGGGCTGCACTAGATGTGACCTCCTGAGGTCCCTTCTCACCTGAATTTTCTATTATTCTGTGATCCCCTGAGTGTCATGGAGTCATAAAATAAGTGTCGCGGAGGTTATCTGCATAAGGGGGTCTGTTTGCTCCCCTCTCCCCCCCCCCCACAGCCTTTTTGTAATAAAAGCATAATTTGAAGGTGAAGTAATTAAGCCAGTGGATCTCAACCTTTCCAGGGTCCCAGCACTCCACTTCCACTTTTTTTGAGCGTGCCAGCACCCCTGGCTGAGAACTGCTGTCGGTGCTTCTCAGCTGGGTTCTGCTGCCTCCAGGTGAACCCCCCTGTATGGCTGCTGCACTGCACACTCGGGACGGTCTTTGCCCCATGCGTGCACTCCTGCAATGGGGCTCTGATCAGCCTAAAGCTGCTCTTTCTGGTCCCTGCTCCTCTCCCCTCCCCTCCCCTCCCATGCTATTCCCAGAAACAGAAGCAAACAGGACAATTTCACCCATACCCATTTTGGGCAGGAAGCGTTGCACAGCATGAGGCAGCTCTGCTGCCTGCTTTAGGCTGATTAGAAAGCACTAATGAAGGGGTAGTGTGCCTGGGGGGCAGTGTTACCTGCTGCATCGCCCCTGAGAGGGCCTCGAGGCATCCCGGATGAGAACCACTAAATTAAGCTATCTAACAGTAGGGTCTGGTGCTCAATCTTTTCCCCTGGCAGGCTGGATGGGCAGCCCCTGGTCTGACTGCATGCTAGATGGTGGTTCCAGCCGAGCGCCTGGGGCCCATCCTGAGCCTGGCTCTGCAAGGGAGGTGGCTTCACCTGGTCCAGCAGGGTGGAGGTATGTGACCCAGCTGGGATGGGGGGGCATGGCTCAGCCCCAACCCAACTCATGGGGAAAGGGGGGTGTGACCCAGCCCCCACCCAGTCCCGTGGAAGGAAGGGGGAGTAGCTTGGCTCTGGCAGGGCACACAGGGCTTGGGGTTTGGGAATTTGGAGGGAGGGGTGTGGCTGTACCGACTGGCAGCAGGGGACTGGTGACCAGCTTTCTCGCAGGCCGAATGCAATGACTCTGCAGGCCACTTTTGGCCCACGGGACAAAGGTTGAACACCCCTGGTCTAGTGGATTGTTGAAGTGCTGCGTTTCAGTCTAACTAGCCATTTTTACTAGTTTTCAGGCAGTAGTAAAGGCCACTGTGGTGGGCAGTGTGATGAGTTGTTAAAGTACCTGTATGGACTAGGTATCGCCTTTAGTGAGTCCTTGAATGACCTCTATCAGCCACTAATGAGGGAGAGCAGTATTGTGCCCAGTTTCCAGGTGGGGAAAATTTTACGAAGCAAGGGCATCCAAAGTGGCTTTCTTCAAGGTCAAACACGGAGTCTGTGGCAGACCTGGGAACGCTGCCCAGATCTCTCGAATCCCAGCCCAACATCATAGTCGTAAAAATACACATTCTCTCGAGCTAAGTCTCATCTCGTATTCATGTTATAAAAACGTATTGGCTTTTAAAAGGGAGGTGTAAATTGAAACTGTTACATTTTAGCACCATTTTATTATTGCACTAATTCCAAATAGACTGGAATGGAGCTTGGCGTAGTCGCAACATGGAGTCTATTGAGACATAAGCAGGATGTCAAGATGGTATCAAAGTCAAGTCACAGAAACTTTGCGGCAATGCCAAATGAAATGACAAAACCGTATTGCTGCAGGTCTACAGAAATCCTGCTTTGATTTCAGACCCCGTGGGAACTGTATTCTGGAGAGCGTGAGGCTCGGCAGCCAGTAGTAATGGGGACTGAAGACCCTCAAGAATGTCAGTCGTTTCATTCATTATTGTAGAAGGTAGGAAGAGATCTTTCTGTCCTGTGTAGCATGTCATCTTTTCCTTTGAAAATCTAAGCTCACCTTGGTTGGTTGGATCTCTTAATATGATACTCTGAGGCCTGGACTTTCCAAAACCAACTAAATAGTTTACCCATATATTGTGGTTTCTGCTCATTTTTTACAGCAAATGTAACAAAAGTGTCGTATAGTCGCATAGGTTGTAGCAGTGTCGGTCTAAGGACACAGGCAGACAAGGTTCTTTGGATAGATGTGATATCTTTCATTAGACCAACTCAGATAGTTGAAAAAATCCTTCTTTGCAAGCACTATTTATTCCTGAAAACTTAGAAAGAAAAAATTTTCTGTTTCTTTGTAAGTGGTATTTATACCTGAAAGCTTGCAACAAAGAATTTTTCCAACTATTTGAATTGGTCTAATAAAAGAGATGAGATTTACCCAAAGAACCTTGTCTGCCTATATAGGCACGGTGGTCTCTTGACAACCACATTTGCTAAATATACTCAGTGCACCAGCCCCTGCTACATATGTACACACTGGTTCTGGTTGAAGTCTGACGATTTACAAAACCCAGAACACAGTGACCGCCTATAGTGGATTTACAAAATATTTAAAGGGCTGCTGCAGCTGCCTTATTTTTATATGCTGCACCCTATCTGTTGCCTTTTACTAGGAGTCCCTTTGCCCCAGTCATTGTGGTCTCCTCTGTCCTCCCAGATGTCAGGCTCAAAATGTTACTGCTAGTCAGCCCTTCCCAACTTGCTATTTCTCCATCTGCCCATTACAGTTTAATTGCCCGGCTCGGGAAAGCAATGATCACTCAGACTTGAAAAGAGACTTAGCCTGGGAACCGGAACTGGGATTTCACGCTGTTGGGTTTTGTCAGGAAATTTCAAACTGGCCGTTTTGGAGTGATTTTTTTTTGAAGTTCCCTGAAGAGCTTTCTAAACTCTCCAACATGTGCGACTTGTGATACTGCTCTTTTGTCATTGCCTAATGAGACTATTCTCACTTCCTGCAAATGGCAAAAGAGCAAAGTTTGGTTGGGTTGTTTTTTTGTTTGTTTTTTTGGGGGGGTGGGGGGGCGGAGTCCATTGGAGGGTGTAATATTGCCCAGCACTGAGGGACTGACTACAGCCCCTCTACCCAAGACAGTGGGATGAGACCAACCTCTACCCAGAATCTCCTTGTTTCTACAGGTTTGTCTGAAGCAAGTGTGACCATTAACTAAAAAACTGTACAGAGAACATTAAAATAAGAAGTAGAGCATTGCATTGTCGGGAAAAAAGGGAATGAGGTCAGTGGAAACGGTAGACAAACAGCCAACGTAGCTTTCTGCCCTCTGCCATATGGATCTAGCACCTGCAGAAAGGGAGAAGGAGCACATGCCCACTTTCAGGAGATCACTTATTCTAGGAGCACTGTGATAGCTTCCTGCATGGTGCTTGGGTTGCCACGTGCAGCAGCTCTGCCTCCCCTTTCCATGTAATCAGTGAAATGTATTCTCTTGTTTGATTCGGGGCCTGCTATGCAATTGCCGGTCTGGCCTTGTTGAGGATCCTTGGAGCTAGAGCAGGTGTTAGGCTGAGTGCCTGATGCCGAGGGTCACTAAGCTGCGCTGCACAACTTTCAGAGATGGTCCTTAAATGATGGGGAAGTGCAAGGGGATAAGGAGGCATCACGAGCTGAGAAGAGGTTGCCTTTGTCACGAGGAAACGGAGAACTGCTTTGACGTTTTTAGGACGCTGAAGACTTTCATATAACTATCACAGAAGTGGTCAGACGCGGCTGATGAATAGGAGATGTATTGGATGGGCTGGGGGGTAGTGCTCTCCGACTTGTGGGGGAACCTCATTAGCCGTATGTGAAATAATTCATGTTCCTGCTGAAATTGAAACCTAGAAATGACCAGCAGCACAATCCGGCGGAGCCGGGGCTAGAAACAATGTCGCCAAATGGAGTGATTGAGCCGTGCTGTGATGTGTCCGTCCCCCCCCCAACCACCCCTGTAGGCCTGGCTGAGCATGGAGCACTTTCCCCCACTGCCCCAGACCCACCAAATGGGGCTGGAGCAGCAGAGAAAGCTGCGATTTTCCCCTCCCCAGCCAGCCCTGTGGGGATGGCTGAGCAAGAAAACACTTGCCCCTGCTCTAGACACAAGATAATAGACATTATCTGCAATAAAGCACCAGGGTCTATTACTACCTCTTGTTGCACCGCTGATTTTCAGGTTGTGTTGTGCAGCAAAGGGCAGCGGTATCTGTCTGCTCTGCATTTGTGCCACCTTCAAAAATTTTCAAGGTGGTACAAATAAATCAAACAACATCTGTTCCCACCCTATGAAAGGTGTCCTAAGCTTTGAGCCCTTGTTCCATGTTACCCGTCACTGAGCTTCCTGTTGCTGCTTGGAAGCTTGACATGGGAATCTGCTTTCCTGTCACATTTACACAGCGCTTTGGGTCCACTGCAAGGGCTGGCTGCATCCCACTTGCTGCTGTTTTCAGAATTCAAGCTTATCTTTGAAATAAATATTTCTAGCCCTTTTCCTGCGGGAGGGGGGCCCCCCGGGATATGACCAGTTTTAGGTGCATCAGTTGGCCTCTGGGGAAGCTTCTGCTTCTGATGCTGCGTGCGTTCCTCTTCTGTGGATAAAGACATTCAGGGCCATCAATCAGCCACCTTTAACCAGCACTGAAATGACAAACACACAGAAATACATGCTCGAGGCTATTTTTGCTGAGCAAATGCAGAACGGGTTTTTTGGAATTCTGTTCTTGGTTAAGTTTCAAGCCTGGCAGTTTTTTGGAGTGCTGCCTGCTTGCGGCAGGCCTGGCTTTGGCCTTGCATGCATATGTTATAACCTTTGTTTATTGGAGAGCCATAGGTAAGGGAAGGTGTGAAGAAAAAGTGAAAGATAATCACGGAACACAAACAGAGGTAGTGCTTTCAGTTGTAAAAAACCAAAAAGGGTTTTAAGTAAGCACTGATGAATTCATGTTTTGGGGGATGTTTTTTTTTTAATTCTACAATGTTATGCTCCACCCATGTCAACAATCTGGCGATGACCTGAATATACTTATTCCTTGAACAGGGCCCCAAGGGTTAGGGGGCCGAGTTGGGTCCTATTCCACTCCATCCAAATTAATTTCCAGTTAAAGATCTAATTCAAGGAGCAGGGTTGTTGGTTGTAGCTGTGTTGGTCTAAACATAGCACCAGCAGAGTCTCCCTGTGCCCTGAAGGAGGGCGTTTGTGCCCGAAAGCTTGCAAAGAACACTTCTTCCAACTATTTAGTTGGCCTAATAAAAAATACCATATGTCTCCAAGAGGCGAGCTTTTGCAGTAAGGTCCTCGGTGTACCCGTTACGAGTTGCAGTGCCGAGGGCCTGGAGTACAGCATGGTAAATGCTTTCCGTGTCTAGTGACCGGCTTCCCCTCCCTTGCAGACTGAGCTGTATATGGATGGACCCAAAATGGGTCTTGTGCTACAAATGGTGCCATTTTTTTCACAAGAGCCAGGTCCTTCAAATAATATTTTTGAAGAAGGAAAGTCTGCTGAGTCTCCATCTCGGCTCTGTCAGATCGTGCAGGGCCCCTAGCTGCTGGTCTCTGCTGCATGAAGGAGCAGAGCTTAGTGCTGGCTAACGGTTTGCTCTCGTTCTTTGACAAGTTTGCCTGACAGGTTAGTTCTGTTTTTATATATGGTGTCTGTATGGATACGCACACGCAAGTGTGTGTGTAAATGTGTCAGAGATGTTCCCAGGGAGGCATTTTCTTCTCTCCTTAACAAAAATCCTCATTCCTCTGATAAATAACTCTCCAAAACTTGGCACCTCTGTTTGAGTGCCGCTGTAAGAAGAGTGTCCAATAACACTAATGAATGGCTTTCACTTTAGTGTCTGCAGTACTTTGCAGTCGCATCCTTTTTTATGATGGTTGTGGGTCCTCTGGCAGTTGCCATAAGAGGGCCTGATCCTCCATCCGTTGAAGTGAATTGCAAAATCTGCTTCAGTGTTGATGGCTGGGGAGTCTGATCTGTTATGACTCGATTCCCCATTTTATGTTATTTAAAAAATGAATGGGGGTGGGGGGGAGCTGGCTTTTGTATTGAGCTGTGGTTTTTAATTTCATGTACTGCTGAACTTCTCTGTCACAAGATGATGGGTAAGCACTAAGGTTGGGGCCAGAAAGAAAAGGCTCATGCTTCCTGTAGGAGTAAATGAGCAAAGGTTTTCGTTGCTAATTTTGTGTTTCCTGTTCCCTTTTTAAAGGACAATTAGTATCACAGCATCAAGGATGGCAGAGGCATTTATCATCTGCCTCTCCACCCTCTTGCAGAAATCTAAAGCAGCTGGCCTGGTTGCTGCAGTATGGGGTGGGAGGGGAATGAAAGAAGGGGGGGAATGATGTATTTGCACTTGCTGTACATTAAAGTATTGCTGGTCACACTTCATTTGTGCTCAGTTCTGTGATCAATATTTATCTGAATTGCATCTAACTTTGCATCCTCTCTCCAGAATATAGGAGCAGTTAGGAAGCAGATGATGATCTTGCCTTCTATCCAATGGGGGAAGGGTTGGGAAGCATTTCTAGTACCTGGCAAAATAAACTCTTTCCTGTGACTGATATGCGACTCGGGTACAGAGCTACACTTGGTGACAGGCATTGTTACTCAGGAGGATTGGGAGGGTAGCATCTAAGCAAGATAAGTAGATCTCAGCCTAGGGTGGCCACTTTTTTCAAAATGCGGAGGTGGGACACATGGGGCAACCAGCACAAGGCGGGGAGCTCCAAGGCTGCAGCAGGCAGCCCACATCTGCCCCGGCCCGCTCACAAATCTGGGGGGCACGCACAGCAGCTGGGAACTCCCCGACCCCTGGATGAGCCACCCATGGCTCCATCCCACTCCCAGCCCCAGGCCCTATGCGCTGGGCCCCCCAGCCCCTGCCCTACTCCCTCCCTCATCCTGGAGGCCTCAATCTGTCCCCTCCTCCCATAGACTTACCTGCAGGGAGCTGCTCTCCATGCTGCTTGCTGTATTCTCGGCCCCATGTATGTGTGCGCACGCTCACATGGCACCTCTTTCATCCTGCTCCCAGCAGCGCCTTGCAGGCTGGAATGCGGCCAGCCTGCAAGGCAACACCCACTGTCTTCTGTGGGGAGTGGAAAACCCGAATCCCTGCCCGACGCTGCAAATCTGGGACAAATACTGTCCTAGTCAGGGTCTGGGACTTGAAGTTCTCATTCCGGGACTGTCCCACCCAATTAGGGCGCATGGTCTCCCTATCTCAATCTTCTCAGGGTCAGGGCACCCCACCTCCACTTTCCTGGATGTGGTGGCATCCCTGGCTGAGAACTGCTGTTGGCACTGTCTCTGCAGCCTCCAGGTAAAACTTGCCCACCTGCCCAGGAAGGGCTGTGCCACCTGCAGGCATTCCTCCTGCATTAAGACTCCACTGCCTTTAATAAGGTCATTTGAATCCCATCTCACAAATGCGAATAATTTAGCACTTGTATCCTGAGGCATTTACCAATCCAAGGAGCACGATCACCTTGATGTGGTAATTGATATTTTCTATTGTGAAAGGTGATTACTCATCCACTCACCCAAAACTCACTTTTTAAATTAACTTTTTGATTTTTATTCCAGGCATGCAGGTGCACCCACTCTGACACCACCTTCAAAATGCTGTGCAATTAAGATGTAGTCCCACAGTTCTGCAGCCACTCGACCTGCAGTGTGTGTTACCAGGAGCCCTGCAATTAGATTTGATCTCTCGTTAGCTGGAGACAGTCTTCTCTCCTATAACATTCATTATTGCTTTATCTACAGTTCAAGGAACAATGCAAATGAATGAATGTTTTATTAGCAAAATGTTATCTATATCTTCTTTCAGTTCATGCCTCAGATGCTGTTGGTTTAAAAATACTAACGTTCAGTGCTAATTAGATCTAGGTAATTTATAAGCCACAGTTTATGTGAAATAGATGCTCAGTATATATTTATTGATGTTTTTATACATGCAACTAGAAAGACTTTCCTTTCCCTATGTTATCTTTGTTTTTTAGCTTGGGATTATGTTTTCCGTGTTTACTTACCATCTCATTAGAAAGCATCTGCTGAAGGCTTTTAATCCAATATTGTAGTTCTTTATAAATGTCTTTCAGTGGTTTTATCAGCAAAGCTTCATCACAGGAATCTTTAATTTGGATTTTATCAGTCTACAGTCTCCGACCCTTTGTAAACACGTTCCTGTTTATGTTCAGTGATAAAGTTACTGCTATGTTATATTGAATTCTCTGTGTGAAAATATGCAAGGTTATGAACCTCCCTTGTTTTAGCTTTGGTTGTTTTAAGATAATGCAGACGGAAAATCAGTCTGTTAGTTTTTTTTCGTGTTAATGCGAGCTTCAGCACTGCTGGATGTGATACCAATGTATGCTGTTGGCTGTAGAAACTGGCACGTCTTAACTGTGCTAGCCCTATGGGCTGTTGGCTTGGGAGGGACTTGGTCTTTATTTTTTTGCTCTGAACCTCAGGGTTTTTTGCTTGAGAATTTAACAGAATTGCTTGTAACCCCATACTTCAGATGGAAAACGGTTCTTCTCTGAGTCCATCACTAGTTCATTTTACTAGGTTTCTAAACATCCTCCAATGATAGCAATATGCCTTTCCAAGTGACACGAGTCTGCTGAATAGAGAACTGAGTCTTGTACCTTCTGCTGTATCACCTCTACCCACCTCCCCTGCATAAAACTCCTTCAAGGAGCAACAGATCCAAGCAATTACAACTTGCTTCTCAAATCAGGCACTGAAGATAAGTCATGGAAATAGCTCTCCATATTGGAGTAAGAAACTGTTTTGAATAACCCCTAACTAGACTTAGAGGTGGAAATACTTGTTGCACTGTTTTGGAAAGGGTCGTATTTGCACTAAACCTTTGCCTTGGAAGACCTGTGCCAACTTGGTGTGCGTTCTTTTATGTCTTAGACAGGGTGTGGGCTTGCTGGCCTAGCACGTACCCTCATGGGATCAGTCGTGAGATGCCCCTTTGGAAAAGGAACATGTATTGTAGCATCCCCAACCCCTTTCTGCTATCCAGTGATAGAAGTGCTGCTCTTTTCTAGCAGCAGAGTAATCATTTAAAGGAAAAAAACTTTAGGGTGGCAAAGTTTAAAAACCTGTCAGGTGTCTGTGGCCTGCTCTGATCAGTGGATGTTTTACTCCCCATCTCTTTCCTTCTTACAGGTCTTTCTGCTAATTAGTGAAAGTGCACCTTTTGTCCATTTTGTATAAAGAAGATCCTGCCTCAGGCAGGGATGATGCCAGGGGAGCACTCCCTGGTCTTGTGTGAGTAATTCTCAAGTAGCAAGGAATAGTTAGTGTTCAGGCCGAGTCCCTTACACAGACGGTGCATTCAGGTCTCTCTGCGACTGTCTTGACTTTCCATCATTCTGAACAACACTGTCACCGTAGAGCAATGGGGCCAACCTTTTTTTGGCACACGCTCTCAAGTGCCTCTCCGATCCCTTTCCTGTGCTGCTCTGCTTTCCGCTCCCTGTCTTATCTGGCGCTGTGCAGCCTGTCCCCTCCCCAGTCGCCCAGGTGTCACACACTGGCCACCCTTGCTCATAGAGTATCGGCACCCGTGGTGATTCAGTCCAGTTGCTGCCCTGAGCTGGTGCCAGCACAGAGAGGAAAGCGCAGCATAGGGGCTCTTACCTGATGTGAACTTGAAGTGCCCATTAACAGTTCGTGACAACAATAAAGTTGCTCAAGTGCAGGCAGCACCTGATAATTACCCGTATTGGCGCTGCCTCAGGATGTTTAACTGCCCAGCATTTTCAATTACCTAGCACTAATGCCTGATTCTTGAGTTCTTATTGCTCTAATTACAGTTACAGCATTTGGAACCAATCAATGGCGTTTCCGTCCCATTGCTCAACTGAAATTCAAAACACTTAAACAGCATGCTAAACCAGTGCGAGGGAAGGCCTGGAACCATTGGCAGGATAACACGAGGCTCCTTCAAGTTCAGGGATGAAGGGCTAGATTCACAAAGGGACTCACAGGTTGAGTAGGGGATAGGTGCTGGGCACCCACATCCTGGACTGGAGTTCCTGGCTCAGAGTTGTGTGCCTAGGGCCCAAGGAGTCGGGTTTCTCAGCTTGCAGGCTGAGTGGGAAGCTACCTAAGTCAAGTCAGTCCCAAGGCTGCTGTGACCATTCGGGCACCGTAGATGCTGTGCACCATTGACGATTCTTCGGGCAAAATGACCTGATGGCTCCCATGTCCTCTCCAGGTACAGATGGTCGTTGGCTCAGGGCGAGCCCGTCTGCCCTTTAACAGGTCTGGGTTTTAGTCCTGGTGGGTCTCCACACACCCTCCTCACCCAGGCTACTCCAGGTGGGGGGCACTGGTTTAGTAGCCAACAACCTGGCCACGGAGCAGGCTGTACTGATTAACGTCGTATCAGATAGCAGACCGAGAGAGGCCTGGCCTAATGGGCTGCCTAAGTAGCCATTTGGAAATGCTGAAAAGTGGAGGATTGGAAATCCTAATCTGTCCAGGGTCCAGGCATTCATTAGGGGCAGATGGGGGATGCCTCTTCACCACTGTCATCCTCTAAACTTCAACTACATTTCAGATCTTCCCAACTGCTGCAAGGACCAGTAGAGAAACATCTCTGACATACTAGATATAATTACAGCAAGGTTGTTCTGCCTTCTTTCTAATGGACAGACTGCAAGGAATTCAATTGGGAAAGATTAGATTATAAGAGTTTATATCTAGCTTGTGGCTACACAACCCTCCTTCAGCATCTTCAGATTGCTCATTTTATGGATCAGAGGCTGTTTGTGTGCATCAATAACACAAAAAAAAAAAAGAACAAAGAGAACTTTTTTCCCTTGTAAAGATAAAGTATCAGAGCTTTTCTTATTGGTTCTGGCACATCTATTTTCCCCTGGAGCATAATCCATTTGTCTGGTGGAATAAAACTAACGAAATCGCTTATTTTGCATACTAAATTGCCAGAGTTATATGCGAGGCGAGGAGAAGCAACAACAAAACAACTTCCAGGGTCAGTAAATAAAACCGAATCTGTCTCGCGGTGTTACTTTAATATGGTAAACAGTTCCGTCCGCCACTGGCAAGGTGAAGGGTTTATCGCCTGCAACAGGTAGTTAATATTGCTTTAAAATGGCAGCTTTTGAGAATATCCTCATTACCATGCTGATTTGGGAGAGGAGCCATCAGTAACCATCAAATTATTGATTCAATTAGTGATTTCCTAATTTATCACTTCTAAGTGAGTTGTGTTGGATGCTCCCTTTTCCTTGTTGAAAAACAGGATGCATAAGAGATCCCAGGAGCATTCAGTGTACCGCACCCGTCACCACTTCCGTCACTAAGAGTGCAAAGATTTACTAGCACGTTAAACTTCTTTTGACTAGTGCTGCTGTATTTCTTTATTATTATTATTATTATTATTATTATTATTATTATTGTAGCTGTATGAAGGGTTTTTCCCCCCCATTGGTGAGTGGTTGTTTCATTCCCTTATTTTTCTGTGGGAGTTTATTTTTGAGTGCATCTTCATAGACATTAGGGCTGGAAGAGACCTTGTGAGATCATTGGGTTCAGCCCTCTGCCCAAGGGGCAGGAAGTCAGCTGGGGGTCAGCTCACCCCAGCAAAATAAGCATCCAAGCGTTCGTCAAGGTGTCCAGAGTAGGTGCTCGCACCACCGCTGGGGGGAGTTTGTTCCAGACTCTGGAGACTTGTGTGGTAAAGAAGTTTTTTCTTATGTCCAGTCTAAAATGGTCTTCCAGCAGAAGTCTGCCGTTTGCTTCTAGTCTATTGATTCTCACCCTGTGGGTCGCAACCCAAAAGTGGGTCACAGCAAGATATTAAAAGGTGGCAAACAAACTTTAAAAATGGATTCTGATTTAAAACGGAGAAAAACGTGGGAAACGGTGGCTTTTCCCTGGCAGGTTATCAGAGTTCCTGCAGGCAAGGGGCTGCTTGGGCCCCCCCCCCACACACACACACCGGGTGCCTGGGGGTGGGGGGCAGTGGGTCAGGAGTGAAGGGCACTGGGTTGGAACTGGCCATCGTGGTGGGGTAGTTTAACCAATATAATTCCTGTGAGGGCATTTGGTGGGTTGGGTGAGGTATATCGGGTACTGTGACGGATGTGAGTAGGATCCGAGTGGTTGTGGGGTGTATTGACTGTGATGCTGGCCTAAATTTTGTAGTAGTACAAAATATGAAGTGCCATACCCAGTGTGGTTCAGTAGACTGGAGCATGTGTGATAGTAGAGTTCAAGTACTCAAAGGACAAAGCTGTTAGAAATTCAGGAGCTCCGATTCTGGTTGGTTTTAGTTTTTCTCCCTTTATCCCGTTTCATTTGGGACAAGATGTACTTTAGAAATTAACAGTCGACCTTTGCAAGACATGAGAGCTGGTTCCTCCAGTGCATGCCCACTGGAAGCCACCTGATTTTCTGGTTGATACTGCCCGAGTCTGAATAACACAGGTCTCTTACACTTACACTCTTCATTTTGTTAGAAATATAGTGCATTGGATTTTTGGGCTGTTCTTATGGGCTTTGTACTAGAGCTTGGTTTAAAGTTGAAATGTAAAGCTTTCCAAGAGAGATTTCTTTTAGTGAAGTGCTCTCTTAATCATGCAATCTCCAGCTCTGTTAAAAAAAGTTTGGAGAGTTAACTCCTATTTCTCAACCCACACACTCAGTGCTGTGCACCTAGATGATCATCAGTCTCTTTCCAATTAAAATACCAACTCTCTGGAGCCGGGGTGCTGTTTGCAAGATAGACACAAATCAATTGAACATCCCAAAGATTGGCAACTTATGGTTTCTTTTGTTCCAAAACTTGTAGGCATCATTTCTGAAAAGCATATGAGAGAGGAAGGTTGGCAAGTAGTTTTGGGGGAGGGAGGTTGTTTTTTATGAAAACATAGCTCTTTGATCCTAAGTAAAAAGCTGGATATATAGAGGCTTCAATCCTTTTTATTCAGCTAAGAGCCTTTCTTCTCTCGCCAAGTTTGTGTCCTTTTTATAAAGGTAGCATTGCCATATTGGCTGAGCCCCAAACATCCGTTTAATCCATGCTCTTGTCTCTGAAAGCGTCTAACACCAGATGGTACCAGGGAAGGCATTATCATCAACAGATTGTAAAATGGGGAGCAGGGGGGAATCTTGTACACCATCCTCGGTGGGAAGTTTGGAAAAAGGAAACCTTTGCAAGGACTGGTGAATTGTCACAAAGGGACAAGACTCTTTCCTAGACGAACTTTAAGCAGTCCAGTTGTTTCTGTCCTAAGTCCAGTCCCAAAAATCCTGGATCAGATGCAACTGTTGGATGCCACATTAAAAGGAGCTTTGTTGCAAGGGGGTTTTTTTAAACTGGTTGTTTCACGTATGCTGAAGCTTTGAATTCACAGTCATGGGCTGCTCTAAGTATTTATACGTTTTTTAAAAAATACCCTGAAGAGGCAAGTAAAGGCATTTGTGGTGATGCTGATTTAGTAAAGCTGCAAGAAAAGCCCATTTGTGGTGATGGGGATTGATTTGGAGGACCTGTACCGAATGAAGAAGGCACCCACTTGGGATGTATTGTGTGCCTTCAGGTACTCTGCAGGGTGCCTGAGCTTTGAAGAAGGAGATTTATCCCCGTGTAGACTGCAACCCTTTGGAACCACTCAAGAAAAGGGGGGTTAATAGGACACAAGTGATGCAAAAAGGCCATGTGTTGGCTCCCTGTGAGGAAGTGAATGTTCCTTCTTTGTGCAAACAGTGCTGCAATATTGTGATTTTAATTTTCAACAAAATCATGTTCAGTGATATGGCTGAGAGACTTGGGTGACGTGGTCGCTCGTTTCTGTCCCTAGCCTTACACACAAACCAGTATAAGTTATTGGAAACAGGTTCATATCTGTACCACAACACAGGTTCAGTGCACACAAACCACTTTCAGGATGGCTGAAACCCATTTAAGATGAACCTGATGGATGTAGTATCAGACTGAACTGATTTAGGTTACATCGGTTTATTGAACTAATGCTTCGCATCCCCTCCAGATTCAAGTTAACTCAGTCCCCCAGCAGCCCAGGATGCTTTGCACCTCTCTTGCAGCGCCCCCTCCCCCGGGTGGGTGGGCGGGCTGGCCTTGGCCTAAGCTGTCTGCTCCAGCCAAGCATAGAGGCGTGCTCTAGCGCCCCCAGCTTCTGGCCTGGGCAACTGCAGGCATGTGGCTGCATTTCCAGAATCAAATGTCTGTTCACTTGCTCGTCAGTTCAGTATATGCATTTTAGATTAACGAAGATTGAATAGATTCAGCCTCAGGCTTTTTGACAGTCTGTAGAGGATTGGTAAGGGTAATGGAGTCAGTGGTTCATCTCTAGCCCAATTTAGTAAGACAGACGTTTGAAAAGTGCATGAACATGTTTGCATTTACCTTTGCTGTGGCTGCATCAGGGATTTTTGCCTACAGGGTTTCCACTATAGAAGTCGCTGTCATTAAAATTGCCGGGAAAAGGAAAAGACAGGATCTATACTGTAATTTAAGTGCTGTTACCTACTAGGGTTAACCTTGAAGTGCTTTAAGTAATATTCTCTTCCTAGATGATGACTCCTGGCCTGGGAGGTATGCGGGGCCTGTGATTCAGAAACTAGCAGCAGAATTTACTGCCCTTGTTGCCATATCCACGAAGGGATTGTGGAATGGGGAATTCATGATAAGGGAGATTTGAAATCCCTGCTCTGCTGCTTAGGACAGATTCGGAGAAGAAATCCCCAAACGGCACATAGCTAAAAATACAGTTGGGCTGCATCAATTGAATGCACTTTGAAAAACAGATAATATACCTGATAATAAATTACATTTGTTAATGTTTCAGCACTTAGAGCCAATTTATGCAGATTATGGGTGTCGTAGATTCATTTTAATATCATTTTCTTTTACTTGAACTCATTCAGTGCAAATCCTCTTATTCGGTTTTGTAAAGCAGCTTCTTCCTCTGGGGCCTTGCAGGGAGGGGTGTGGGGGCTGCCTCTCTCTACCCCTGGCATTTTATTCTGGGTGACACTTATGTTTCCCAGTCAACAGGAAAACAGCAGCAGCAAACCCTGCTCGTATACGGAGAAGAGCGTTTTAACTTCTTTCTGTAAAGATTATGTTGAGATTGAACACAGGCGCATATTAAAGCAAGATAAAAGGGTAACCAATCTTGGCTGCTGCCTTGGCCACAGTGTTCTGTCGCCCCTAATGATTCTGATAAAGTACAATGCTAGAAGAGACTGTTGCCTCTTAATTTCA
The DNA here is from genome assembly GCF_000455745.1 of Alligator sinensis. Taxonomy (NCBI): domain Eukaryota; kingdom Metazoa; phylum Chordata; order Crocodylia; family Alligatoridae; genus Alligator; species Alligator sinensis. The sequence continues at coordinate 945,027 of NW_005842612.1, read as the reverse complement.
GGATGGATGGCCACCTCAGGATATATGTGGTGCTACGTTGTGAATCTGAATGGAGAATTTATTACTTCAAGGACTGCATACTCAAATGAGCTACTAATGAAAGCGCATCAGACTCCTGAAAAAAAGCAGAGACTGGAACAGGTTTGACAGTCACCTTGAAGGTCACTTTAAAGTAAGAGCACACTGTTTTTTCCCCTCTTTCTTTCTTGCTTTTTTTTCTTGCTTTGGGGGATTTATAGCTTGTTCCTTATCAAAAGGCAGTGAGCTCATATAGGATGTTGCCAAGTTTAATCAACCAAACGAGTTAGAATTGCAGCTAAAACCTATCGGCACTAAATTGAGCTACCGCCATTTTTCAGTTTCTATGTAAGCTGCTTTCCGTTTAATTTCTTGGAGGATGTGCTGCTGAATCTAGTTCCACAGTAAAATAAAATGACCCGCATGCCATTATAATTAAGGCAAGAATACAATCTTTCTGGAATAAATTCTGATCTCTGCAGCGAGAGACATACATAAAATGGGGTGGGGAGATGGGAGGGGGGAGGTCGCTGCACCCAGAACGAATATTCCCCTCGCTGTGTTTTGTTTGCATTTTAATTTTCATTTTAAGGTCATATGACTCAATGCACAATAGTGCCCCTACTTTGTTTTGCCAGCAAGTAATTAGATTTGATATTCTGTGTCTCACAATTAATTCTCCGTGCTTACAGCTCCACTCAGTTTTACTTTGCAGTTTTCATTAAGTTATTAGCACATTTTATGATACAGAAAATTGCTAAAATCATACATTCCCTTCCACTGGGTGGACTTGGAGTAGTTTGCATCGGTCCAGTGGGCACAAGAGAAATATATTTAAAACAAATGTATTTTTCCTCCAGTTCTGTGCATCATTGTACTGTTAAGTTGACTTGGAGTAGTTGTTTAGCTGGTATTTATCCATTTATTTTTCCATTTATTAAATGTAGGCAATTAAAACATGAAGTCAACAGTTGGACATATTTCCAAGCCAATGGAAAGCTGTCATTGGATTGCAGGTGCCTCAGTATCATTTTTAGACAGTTTCATGTGGTTAAGAAAGCTCTTTTTTTTTTTTTTTTTCTCTCAAGTTGGTCAATTAGTAAATCTATGATTTCATACTTTTTTCTTTTACAAGAGAGCTGCTACTAAACTATATCTCAACACCATAGGCAGAGGAAGAGAAAAATAATTTGGGGGGGGCTAAGCAGGTAAGTGCGGGGGAAGGGCCGTGGGGGGTGCAGATCAAGGCCCCAGTGGTGAGAGAGGGAGCGGGGCACGGACGGGACCCACTCACCCCAGGCCCTGCACCTGCCTGTGCCCCACTCCGCCCCTCACCGCTGGGCCCTCGATCTGTGTCGTGTGTCGACACACGACACCATGACGACGGGACGCGTGTCATTTCCCCCCCCCCGGCAGTGAAGGAGGGAGTGGGTCTGAGCAGGTAAGTCTATGGGGGAAGGGCCGTGGGGGGTGGGGGTGCAGATCAAGGCTGGGCTGGAGTAGGGCTTTTCCCGGCGCAGGGGTTGGGCCGAACTGCGCTCGGGGTGGGGGGCTACGGTGAGCTTTGGGGTGGCTGTAAATTTCCCTTCAGTATTGCCACTGCCCGTCCCGAGCGCTGCTGGCCCAACCCTCCGCCACTGCCGCAAGAGCCCTCACCCCAAGTGCAGATCCTGAGCACATGACCCCCATGCCTCCCCAGGAGCCGTGCCCCCCGGGGCGAGCCACTCACAGCTCTGTCCCTATCCCTGCCCTGGCTGTGCAGCCCCTCCCCCAGCCCCACTCCCTCCCCACCCTGCTGCACCTGCTGGAAGCCCTCGGCCGGCCGGCCTTGCGCCCTACTACTACCCTGCGTTTGAGGGGGCTGTGCCCTGTTAGCCCCCCCCTTCCCTCCCCTACGCTCAACACTGAAACGCCAATAAAAAATGTTTGGGTTTTTGTGCGAGAGTTGCTTCACCGCTGAAATGCTCTAAAGAGTCTGACTCCAGAAGAGCCATAAACTTGAAGTGACATTTTACAAGTGATGCACCCGGGAAATGTGAATAGGATGCAAGTAGGATCCAGGGAGCATGAAGTATTTAAAGCCACAAAACATGAAGGATTTTAAGCTCTGTTCTTAGTTGACAAATGCTAGTGCAGAACAAGAGATCAAGCTGCCTTGGGTTTCTCTCCAGGAGCAAGTGCACATGGTGCCAGTCATAGTAGAGATTCTGGTCACCTGACGTTTCAGTGATCAGAGTTTTATAACCTTTCTCAGCCTAATATGCAGGGACCCTGATTTCTCTAATTTATAAAAGATCCCCACTTTTCGGGTTAAAAAATGTAACCCAAAATCCACATTTTTCTGTGATTTTTAAAATGAAACACCACCAGGTCTAGGGCAGGGGAGGGCAAAATGCAGCCCATGGGCCAGATGTGACCCACCAGGCCATTCTATCGGGCCTGTGAGGCCCCTGAAAAATTTAGAAAATTAATAGTTATCTGCCCCGGCTGCCTGTCACGCAGCCCTCGATGGCTTGCCAAAACTCAGTAAGCGGCCCTCCACCCAAAATAATTGCCCGCCCCTGGTCTAGAGTCTTTATAAAGTCCTTGTGCAATTTTAAACTTTTAATAACTTAGGTTGTGCACAAGGACTTTATGAAGACCCTGTATATAGAGAGCGAGCTAGCTAGATATAGATTGGCCTCTATCGATATATTAGTGGTGTTTCATTTTAATCGCAGAAAAATGTGGATTTTGGGTTACTTTTTTAAATCTGAAAATTGGAGATATTTTTAAATGGGAGAAATCCAGGATCCCTGCTCATCAGAAACGGTGCTCAGGGAAAGATACTCCTTTGTTTTTTGTCAGGGGGCAGTGAAGTAGAGAGCTAAATGAATGTGCCCCTAAATATATCTGCTTTATACCTTTGTGTTTGCAGCATGCATCTTTGTGCAGTTAGGACGTCATAGGCATGTTAATTCGTTTAATCTTGATACAACCATTATCTGGGTCTCAAAGAAAAGGGCTTACTGGGGGGCATTTTAGCAATCATGCAGGCATAACTGAGGGTGAGATGAGCATATAAGTAGAGTGATATATTAGCCCTGCCACTTGGTGGATATGATTTGGGATTACACTTAATTGTGAGACCAAATGTACAAAATCTGAAATGGAAAAACTCTCGTAAGCTCGCGGTGGGTGGGGAGAAGCTTTGACAGGCAATCCAGACACCAGTGCCTACTCTGGGTACTCTTGTGTTCAGGTGGAAAGTGTTTTAGCCACAGGGATGAAGGGATTGTGTGTAAGGGAATATATGCCATTACAAGAAAAACACTGAAACCCAGCAATGTAATATTTTTTAAGTCTTTTTGATTGGGTTAGGAAGCATACTGTGTGGGGCTGTTGTACTTAACAACTTAAGCACAGATCCTACACGCGGAGTGGAAGCTCTGACTGTTCAAGTTACGTCCACATTTGTACTTCCCATTTCACTGGGAGTTCGGTTCTTAAATATGCTTGAAGATCTGGACTTCAATCTTTTGTGGTCCGTTTCTCTCGCCTCCAAACACAAGCAACCCCCTTAGACATTCATAGGAATTATTTGTACCCCGGTGGGAGAATTGGGTTTCTTGTATGTAGGAACTGGTTCTGGGATCTGACATTTTAAGTAGCTCATTACCATATTGCAGGTTGTGTTTAATGCATGGATACAGCCACGTGTTTAAATTACTCTGGAGCCATACCGATGGGGTGTAGCTGTATGCAGAGGATGCAGACACTTCTCTTGTTTGTTCAGTAGGATTTCTTCATTTTCAGAAGGTCAGAGGAAGGAATTTAAGACAAACTTATACACTTCTGAGTCCAGACCCAAATCTAGGGACCAGTAGCTAGAGCTGAAAATCTGGAGGTGATTAGCCGCCCAAGATTTGATCTGGGTACAAAGCAGTCTGTCTTTTTTCAAGTGAAAGTAGCAAAATTTTTCAAATGGAATCACGATTCATTTAGTTCATTATTAATTGCTTAGATAGTCCAATTTGAGATAATTAATCTCCCAAAATGGACTTAATTATAATTGTCTAGATAGTCATTCTCCTGATAATTAATTCTAAAAATTGCAGTATTGTATTAACCTCTAAAACACCCTTTTAAAAATATGCAGTTGAATAAAGTTCAGAGCATCCCACGATCCATTAACGAAAACGAAAGTGCGTTTTTGCAGGTGTGGCGATTACAACTCAGTCACGCTTCCTGCAGGTCACTCGGTCCATCAGTCAGGAAAACGCATCTCCAGAAAAGTCGCAATGTGCGAAACAAGGCAGAACCTTTCCACGAGTCTCCCTCTGCCATCACGTGTACTTTGGCTTCAGGAAGAATCAAAATTAAAATGAGCAAGTGAGATCAATGGACTTCACTGTCCTTGAAAATCACATCCGTTTAGGTGCTGCTATAGAAATCTAGGAGCTGGACTTGAGAGAAGTCCAGCTCCTAGATTCCTTACCTGGAAGTAAGGACTTTAAAATTTGGTCCTTACTTCCAGGTAAATTCCTAAAATAGGAACAGGCATCATTTGAGTCCGATTCATGGGTGCCAGGGGTTGACACATGCACCACTCCTTGCAGGACTAGATCCTAAAAAGACAAGCAGATGGGTTGCAAGGGATGCTCTGGATGTGCAGAGGTGCTAGGTCCTAGTGGCTCCGGACATGCAATTATCCCGTCTAGTCACGGCTGTTCCCGCAGTCCCTTTAAATGTGTTTGGATGCCAGGTACCAATGAAGCAGTAGATAATGGTTTCTGCTTATAATAAAATTGTAGCACCCATGCACCGATTCAGAACATATATGCTTAAAATTGATTTTTTTTTTTTTTTTTTTTTTTTTTTTTGTCAGAAAACTAGAAATGGCAGCAGTTGCTATCTTAACTGTTCAGCTACTTCACAGTTCTCCCAGCATACTGTAAACAGCCTGGATTTGGGTAGAACATGCATATTCTTGTGGCGAGATGGCAAATGTGCACGCGTGCAGAGCTCTTTTTGTATTTTTTGCACAGGGCACTAAGGATCTCTGAGAGCTATTTACTCCTTCCGTTTTAAGATGAGTGCCGTATGATTACCACCTGCAGATTGGTGGGGATGCTCAGATGATGGACTGTGTCCTTGTCTTCACTGCGTTGTGGCCTGCCCCCATCAATCCTTCAGGTCTTTGCCGTGTCCTCTCATTCTTGTAGACTGGAGAAAGTAAGAGAGGAGAAGGGGAGAACATAAATCATAAAACAGACTTGGACTTTACATCAAACCCTGTACTTCTCACAAGGACTCTTGCACATGAAAGATTTCCTCATTCTTTCTCCCCTCCACGTTTTTGCCCTTTCTTTTTTCAATCCCTTTCTATTTATGTTTAAAAATAAAAAAATCTTTATTTCCCTCCTCCCATTTCTCCTCTTGTTGAGGCTTTTGAATGAACTTATTGTTCCTGAAATGAAGTAGCTTTGGGGGCAGTATATATAAAACAACGACAATCCTAGAATACCATGAAAAGGCTGAGAGGTTTTTTTGGTGTGTATTTTGAATTACCAGTTGCATCCTTTGTAGCATCAAGGTGTCAGGACTTGACTTAAATGTCCATAAAAAGGTGCTTCGTTTTGGCTGTTGGATAAGAGAGTTTCTCTTATTTCTGACTGGCTGGTGTTTGGTATCACATGCTTTATTCTTCTTTAGCCTTGTAACATTGTAGTATTTATTTTTTGAGCAATAAAGAGACCGTCAAAGTAGAAGATCATTTCACCATGTTCCAAAGTGAGCAAATCTGCAATTCTGGTTGTGGGAAAACTCCATTTTTTGTGTTCAAGTGACTATGCCAGTGGTATCTGAATAACGTGTGTACGCCACGTGGACTTGCTTTCTGCGAGTTGAAATTCAATTTATAATTCATTTAAAAACTATTTTGTTTAAGTTAAGAGTCTTCACCTTGTGTGGTTGAAAGCAAGTCAAAGTTGTGGAATGGGAAGTTGTTTTTGGCTCCCACATTAATGAGCTCTGCAGTCTTGGGCTAATCCCTAGGAAAAAGGTAATTTAGCCTCGGGATAGAGATTGCCATTGGGCCAGAGGAGCTGAAGGTGGAAGTCCTGGCCCGTAGGAAGTGGTGTCATTTTTCATGTTCTAGGCCGGGATTCCGTGAGTCCAATGTCTTTTTCGAGATGAACGTTTCTTACAGTTCCCTTTTATCAGGAGAGCAGCTTTCTTCTTGCATGGGAGCGGGACAGTGCTTCGAGATCACAAATACAGGGCAGAGGAGAATGAGAGACCCTTTTCGATGACAGGTATAGAATTGACAGTCTTCAAACACAGATATGGGGGGAAAACTGATGGGTTAAGTTTTACTTTCATAATCGTTAGAAACCCGCTAGTCTTACCGGGACAGCAGTGTTCATTAACAGCAGTAGCATGACATACAGTGCTGCGCAGGCCTCGCTTACCCATCAGCACCAGAAATAAGGTTTCTGCTGAAGCTGGTATTAGATCAGTCCCTACCTCCAATGGTGGTTTCAGGGACTTTCACAGTGCAGAGCGCCAAATGAAGAGTTCAGCTCTGTTTGAGGCAGTTGGAAATGTTATCAAATAGAAGCAGCGTCCTACTTGAAGCAGGTGAGTGGAAGGGCAGCGACTGTACTCGGCGTACCTTGAGTTCCTCCCCAGATTTGTGATACAGCACCCAAACCTGCAAAACGGGATGCCTGTTTAGATGTAGTGAGCCACTCACTGCTTCATGCCAGGCTGATGTCCTGCAGCGCTCACACTTCCTCATACACTTATTGCTGTGGCGGATTCCCAAATCGAAATGCAGCTGACACGGTTCTACTGAATGCATAGTGGTAGGGTGACCCCAGTCAACTTGATTTTAGTCCATTTTCTAAGTTTAATGACAGTCGAATGCCATGCTGCCAAGTCACAGTACTGCACGTTATAACAGTCTTCACAAAAATCAATTTGTGTAACACATTTGAGCAAATGTTTGTTACAGACTAAATTTTCTGCATGGCGTGGACCGAACTGCAAAGTGAGAAAATATTGAAATGTACTTTCATTTTCCTTGTTTCCCTGAAAAAGAACAGGGCAGATGAATATTCATTTTTTCTGTTGCACTTTGAGCATAACAATGCATTAGACTTCAGTCTCGGATTCAAAAAAATTAAATCAGGAGTTAATTCTGTAGTTATTTATGGGAATTGAGATTTTATGTGAAGTGTGTAGCATCTCTTGAAATGTAATAAGTGTGGTCAATTTTAAAGAAAAAGGCAATGAAAGAGGAGAACAAAAAAAAAATCCGGGCCAGTGTAAATACTCTTTAAAAACCATAACACGGTCTTCATTTCCTCTGCAGGCATAACTATTATTACAGCTCATATGGCAGGAACTGTAATCACAGCATTGCAAAGAGTTCAATAAATATGAAAATGATGTTACAGACCAAGAACTGCAGTCTCCCAAAAAAAAAAATTCCTCCCCAAAACATGGTAGAGCTGCAGGCGTGTGTGAACGAGTTGAGTGCATGGAGCCTTCCAAGAACCTTATAAGTTTAGGGTGCAAAGGGGATCATATCTGCATGGACGTTGGTAGTGAACCAGTCCAGTGTGGGGGAGGAGTGGGAAATGGTTTGCTATTTCCCAAGACAAAGTACAAAGGGCTTGGAAAACTAAGATGGTGGGGGGAAGGGTTCAGGAAGAGAAGGGTTAACATTTTTATTTGCTGAAGGCTCGCCTGAATCAGCAGTCCATGTGCCCTTTGGAGCAATGGTGCATTCGCAACTCTTAATCTTGTGTGGACTAGCACGCACCTTTATCGCACTTGGGGTGCGAGGGACTGATGCCATCCATAGACCAGGTGCTGACCATAGCTTCTTCACAAGCTGCCCAGGGACCTCATTTCAGTTTGGAAACCACTGGGCTTTAAGTACTAACCAGCTCTTGCTGTATGTGCTGAACCTTCCCATACAGCGCTAGTCCCTCCAAGATATTTATTACACGTATAGGCTGCCCTTCCCCACAGCGGCTCAGGGCAGCTTACAATAAGAGAGCAAAACGAGTTAGGAAACAAGAGGCCTCACAAGAGCACCGAGATGATCCAGATTGAGGCTTTGGTGGATCGCAGCAGAAAGCGGGTTCCAGAACGACTGCTGAGAAAGACCTCCCATGTGTTTTTGCCAAGCAAATTTGGCACAGTGCTCCTGGCTGACGTTGGGGGTTGCAGTGGGGCATGAAGGAGAAGGATAGGGCTTTGATGTGTTCTTAATTATTCTCGATTGTATAGTGCCTTTATTCATGGGTTACACAGCACTTCCAGAGGTAGGTAGGTGTTTTCCTTCCCACTTTTACAGTCAAGTTTAACTAAGGTGTGGAGAAGAGAAGAGACCTGACAAGGAGATAGTTGCACAGTCCGTATCAGGAAGCAGGACTTGTGACTTCTTGTCTTGGGCACAGTATTTCAGTAAAGTGACATCACTATTCACCGGAGTACCCAGGCTGTATACAGAGCATATTTGTTAGGAGGTCAAACTTATTATGTGCTGGATATGAAAGCAATAGAAGAACTGGTCTGGACAAACACTCCATGAATTAAATAAGAAACCTGTGAAGAAGGCTTGAAATGAAGATTGCAAAAGCAAGGATAATGTTGGATATGTTTAAGTTTCTAATGTCTGTTAAACAATTGTCATGTATAACATGAGAATTTTTATACAAATGTAATAAAAGGGGCTGGAGTTTCCTGATGGCATCTTAATAACAATAGCGAACAGATTGGATTTCCATAATGCTTTTCACGGAGTGGAACATCCTGAAGTGCTTTGCAAAGCATTTAATTACCTGTACTGCGGTGGCTGCACTTTGCTGGTCTAGCACTACAGGCAGTATCCGTGAACACAGATTCTGTGCCTTGTTCTGAGTAGCAAAATTGGAAATCTTTCATCTTCCATCTTAGACTCCTCAAAGGTCAATACAGCTTGGGCTGTTTTGTAGCATTCAACAATGCCTTTGCATTCCCGAGTCTACAATACCTATTTTAATGAGTCGGGGGAAGAAACCTGATGCTATGGCTCAGAAAAGGATGCTGGAAGTTCTTGAAAGGTTGACATAACCCCATAGAGAAGAACTGTGTTTTATACAATACCTTTCCTTCTTAACGCTTTCTGTCTAATTGGTCAGTGGAAAAATGGTAGGATAATGGCTGTGTAGGCCAACAGAGAAGCCAGTGTGGTCTCAGAGGGGTGTGGGGGGAGGCAATCTTGAAGCCTTACTTGTTGACAAAATAGGCAAATTGGCTAAGATATTTCCCCCCCCTTTTTTTTTAACTGCCCAAGCAGTCTTTACCTTTTGGACAACCACAGTGCCTGGACAGTAGCATTCAGCAGTTCGTTGCCACTGTAGCACAGGTACGACGCTCAGTAGACGGTTGCATGCTTGCACAGTGCTCTGCCATAATGCAGTGGCGCCCAAAGCTGGGAGTAACCCCAGCTGAGCCACGGTGACGAGAAATTAAAAAGGGGGCAAATGACAATGTCTCCCGAACAGGATTTTCTAGCTCAAATTAGTCAACCAAATAAAGAAAATATCTTTTTTTTAATGTATGATCTATAGGGGTCTGTTTAAATCTACTTCAACTAAATTTTCCTGGGTTGGTTGTGGCATAAATAGCAAATGCCACAGATATTTCCTGAATGTGCTTTGGTGGCCCTGCCCCTCGGTGTTGATCGGTGGAGAAGCCCCGGCATGGGGAGGAGGAACACGGGGGGCATCCACCCTCTTGTCTGCCGCCCTTTGTGTGGGCTCAGCCCTCAGCCCTGATTGGCAGAGAGGAGCCAGCAGGGAGAAGAGGGACAACGGCATGGCCGGCATCGTATCTGCTGCCCTTCATGCCAGCCAGCGCCTCCCCCCAGGGCGGGCCATGAGTCTGGGCCACAGCAGCAGCAAGGACTGCTGGCTCCCCCTGGGAAGCCAGCATTTTATTAAGGTTTTTTTTTTAAGTTGATTTTGTGGATAATCCCAGGTCACAAATTGAGTAGACCCTTAATTATCCCATTTTCATAGTTTCATAGTAGCTAGGGTCAGGAGGGACCTGAACAGATCACCTTGCCTGACCCCCTGCCACAGGCAGGAATGAATGCTGGGTTCACAAGACGCCAGAGAGGTGATCATCCAACCTCCTCTTGAATATGCCCAAGGTAGGGGCGAGGACCACTTCCCTGGGAAGCTGGTTCCAGATTTTGGCCACCCTAACTGTAAAATATTGCCTTCTGATCTCTAACCTAAACCTATTCTCCATCAGCTTATTACCATTGTTCCTTGTCACCCCAGGTGGTGCTGGGGAGAAAAGGGCTCTGCCTCTTTGCTGTTGATCTCCCCTGATGAGCTTGTAGGCAGCCACCAGGTCCCCCCTCAGCCTCCTCTT
>NW_005842612.1:924872-932799 GCF_000455745.1 Alligator sinensis | reverse complement strand
TTCTCCCAAGGTGCAGCACCCTGCATTTGTCTACGTTGAACCCCATCCTGTTCTCGTCTGCCCACTTTTGTAGTCTGTCTAAATCTAGTTGCAGCCTCTCTCTCCCTTCAAGTGTGTCCACATCCCCCCACGTCTTAGTGTCATCAGCAAACTTGGACAGCGTGCTTTCCACCCCCTCGTCCAAGTCGCTGATGAAGATGTTAAACAGTGCGGGCCCAAGGACCAAGCCCTGGGGTACCCCACTGCTCACATCTCGCCAGGTTGAGCGCAACCCGTCCACCACTACTCTGGGTGTGCCCCATCAGCCAATTTTTTACCCATCCAACTGTGTAGGCATCAATGCCGCAGTCACTTAATTTATTGATGAGGATGGGGTGAGAGACAGTGTCAAAGGCCTTCTTAAAGTCTAGAAAGACTATGTCCACAACGACACCATCATCCAAGAATTTAGTTACCTGGTCATAAAAGGCAATCAGGTTGGTCAGGCAGGACCTGCCTTTGATGAACCCATGCTGATTGCCCCTGGGCATGATCTCCCCTGCCGGCCCCCACAGATGTGCTCCTTGATGATCCTTTCGAGGATTTTCCTGAGCACCGAGGTGAGGCTTACAGGCCTGTAGTTACTTTGGGTCTTCCTTCCTCCCCTTCTTGAAAATTGGGACTACTTTAGCCAGTTTCCAATCCCCCGGCACCCGGCCAGGTGACCACGAATGGTCATACAGCCGGGCCAAGGGCTCCGTGACGACCCCTGCCAGCTCCCTCAACACCCTTGGGATTTGGGATCTTAAAACTCCTGTTTTTAAGGTCATTGTCTCAGTCTTGGGCTCAGACTGTTTCAAATATTGTTGAATGAAAATTGTTCATTTTATTGATCTTCATGTTGAAATGTATATTATATGTACACTAAATTTGGCACAGTTGTCCCCACTTTGCAACATCTAGCCTTTTTCCTCTGAAGTTTTAAGTGTGTGCACAGTGAAACCTCAGTTGCGCAGAAAAGGCCTGCGAGTCTGCTATCACATGAAATAACTACACAAACAGGTTTGTCAGCCACCGCTGGCATAATGCTCCATCGTGACAACTTTTAAAACCTTTCCATGCATAAAATCCGATCTTGTCAGTTAAATGAAATATTTATGGGAAAGAGATGGAATCGGCAAACACTATTAGGCATTCAGCAGTGTAGTTATGGCTTCAAGGGACGGCTTATTGGTCATGTGCTATGGGTGAATGACAGTTTGCTGGAAAAAAATTGCACATAATATTTTATGCTTGCAATGCTGGGTTCACGCTAGCCAGCCAAGTGCTAGAGGAGAAACAGGACCTTTTTCCTGAGGAGGATGAAAGATTCATCTGTGCTGCCTTTCCCTAAATACTTCTGCTTATTTATATTTCTTCTCCTAATTTCAAGTCTCCTGAAGAAATTGGGCAAGTGCCACCACTAAATTACCCTTGTGCTTTTCAATATTAAATAGTTTCTTAACGTCTGTGGGTCAGGGACTGCACATCTGTTTGGTGCTGTGTTATATTGACTAGCACATTGTTACAGTAAGCAAAATGAAGGGAATAGTAATTTCTGCAAGATGGTTTTAATGGGACAGCTGGCAGAGGAAGGCGCTATAATGCATAAGACTGGCAGAATCAGGGTTAATTTGATCATTCTCTATGTACCCATCCCATTTGTGTTCAATGCATACATATGCATGTGTGTGTGCGAGTGCGCACATGCATATATATGCATCCCACACAAGTGGGATCTGTATATCTAGATAGATAGATTTGCATGGAGGCGTATCCAGGAGGAGAATTCAACTTGCTCGCTGTAATAAATACGGAGTTCACCAGTAAATAATTGTGCAATCTGTTGGAGAAAGGCGCATGCAGTTCGAGAAGCCACAAGGGTTACCCGAGTTCCTTGCAACATGGGATTGAACCAAGCACGAGAGATGGGCTGAGGCAGCTAGTATGGGTCTGTTCATTTTGGTCCTGTGCAGATAACAAGACACTGAAAGAAATGGGATGAAACATTCGCCCCAGTCTGATAACACTTTATCATATGCTTGTGCGGTGTGCTGCAATGAATTCCAAGTAAAATACTCGATAATCTGCAGTAGTATAATATGTGCTATCAGTAGAGCCTGGTGGAGGGGCAGACCTTTTCCCATTAAAATATACTTGAACAGTTTGTACAATTCTTTTCTCCTTAACAGGCTCCTAAAAAGCCATACATCCCATGCCTCCCTGCCAGGATATGGGGCGAAGAAAACCACGATGAAGAGCACTGTAAAATTGAGGAATAGTCTTTCTTTCCATGATGACTCTGTCTCCTCTGCTGAAGAAGAGGGTTCTTTGGCTAGTTAATGGCATGATGTGTGATTGTGCCTAAAATCCTTATTTTTGCCCTTAAACATGGACCAAATGCCCAGTGGACTTAGAGTGGCCTCATTATTCTTGCATAAAAACTTGGCATGAATCACAGCTTGAGTCAGCATTTAGTGCTTGATTCAGATGCTCTTAGACTGGTTTTAGTGAGTCTGTTTGCATAGTTATTCAGCATGAGGAAAGGTAGCAGAAGTTTGTCCTTTTTTCTGTTAAATGGGGAAGCAAAAAAGTAGTGGTGAAGTGTGTACAATGTTTAATCTTTCCTTGGGGTGCATCTCTAATTAAATGTCTCTTGCTTTAAAATTAATGGGAATGAAGCAGAGATGCGTGTAATCTATATACCCTTTAATACTAAACTACAACTTATCTAATCGGGAGCATTTACCTCTAAATCCCTTAAAGCTCTGCAGAAAGGTTTTAGTGGCATTTTTATTCTTAAGCAGCAATTGCCAAACTTGTATAAAAGAACATTCTTATCTGGAATATTAGCTTATTTTGTGCTGAGAGTTGCAGTTTTGGCTCTCTTTATTTTGATAAGCTTGCACTGCTCTTCCTGCGTAGAAGAAAGAGATGTTTATTTAGTCCTTAAATGTTTAAGGAAACCCGATTGACCTTTCTAATGGAAATCAGAATGTCTGTTCCTTGGAACATCAGATGAATGAGAAATAAAAGGATCATGTATTTCATATGCTTAATTAGGAGCTTAATATTTTAATGTGCTATTCCTTTGTGTTATCATCTATCAGTCCTAAATTAATTGGTATCATCCATATAAAGGAAATGACTTATTTGGATGTGCTTATTTTATACATAGTTAATGAGTCATTACATATAAGCCAAAAAGGGATAATGTGGCAATATCCCATAAGTACCTGGAGTTAATTAAGTTAATGTAGAGAAAGAGGAGGGATCATATTCTGTAGTCAGTGTGGGGAGAAAGTAGTTATGTTAAAATACATACTTTGCTGTGACCAGCCAAAGAAGTGATGGAATTGCCATCGGTAGAAGTGGTGGTTTTTTTCATCGCATTTTTTTTTTAATTGCTTAATATGCTTTACAGCAAATCGCATTTAGCACTGGCTTTACAGATTTCAAGGCCAAGGCCAAATATTCATTTTTATGGGAAACCTTCTGTATACATTGAATGAAATTAGGCTCCTGTGTAAACTATGGTCACATAACCAAAAACTATATCATGATATATGTGCCCTGGAAGGTACATTTAAATAGCACAGGCACCTTTTATTCTGGTCTTTCTTAAATTTCAGAGGCTCACCTTTGCAATCTTAGGGCTTTGCTACATGGTAATTTTAGGCAGCTCCCGGAGGTTTTAACCCCTGGATCAGCCACGTGTTAAGTGGCTTATAGGATTCGTTATGTGGCTCAGTTACGCCACTCCAGGGCAGGATTCTCTGATCTGCATAACCTTGCTCCTGTTCCATTAAGGTGCGGCCACTCTCCACAGCTGTGCTACTCAAGTTGAAGTCCTCCAGTATCCCAGGATGCAGTGTCCTTCCTCCACATGGTGTTTCTGCAAACAGTGGAAGGTGGTGACAGCTTGAGCCAAGTCAAGGCTGGCAAGGAGTGAGAGGGGAGTAACATAGAAAGCTGGAGCTGGTGCAGGGTGGGCAGAGCATAGCCCAGCACGAGAGAAAGAGGAAAGCCGCTTGGGAGGGTGCCAAGGATGCGGAGGGCGCTGTGCAGGGGGCTCTGGTTCTGGCTCTCCTGCCCAGCCCAGCAAGGTGCTGACAACTCCATCACTGCTTGGCCTGGAAGCATTGCACCATGGTGCTCTGCTGGTTACCTCCTGTAGCGCCATGCCATGACTGGGAGCATTTAGCAGCCTTGGGTGGGGAAGAAGAGGAGAGGAAGGCTCTCTTTCATCATGGTGAGCCACTAGCATGCTGCCTGCACTGGGCTGCAGGGGAGGCAGGTGACAATGACAGCTGTTATTGGGATAGAAGCCTGTCCTGGCTCACTGGCCCTGCTCACCAAGCCTCTGGTGGGAAGTTGCAGCTGTGCAGGTGGGAGACAGAGAAGATTTTTAGCCTTAAGATGTGACTGCTCCAAACTCCAAGCCAGCACCAAGCTGATCAACACTTGAGCAGCCTACAGCATAAGGGGTAAAGGCCCTTAATAAAATTTTCCTTTCCAAAGTCCCTGTAACCGTTAGTGTTCTTTGGAATGGCTGTAGGGTTTGTCCAACATAAATTATGTTGCTTCATGCTATGCCCCACTTTCCACAAGGGTTCTGGGCAGTTTGCAGTCCTCTTCCTTAAGAGAAATGCTCCTCGCTGTTTAGAGCCCACCCAACTGGTCGTCCTTCAGTAATTGCACAAGCTTTCTATCTTGCTCCATTCTCTTTTTTCCATCGAACCTATTACTGACCTTATCTTGCCATCAACAAAAACAACTCCTACCCTGCCAAGTACATACTTCTGCTGCTTATTATCGACCTCATTATACACTGTGTATCCACGCAGCATGTTCTGACTGATACCGTCTTTCCCTTTGCTTACCACTCCTCGTGTAAAGTGACACTGGGGAGTAAGAAAGAGCCCAGAACACAGCAAATCTTTTAGCTGTGAATTCCTGTCCGTCTGTGCCTACCTACGGTAGTCTCTATTGGGAGCTATACCCACTCCTTACATGTTCTCGCTGTATACGCTCTTCTGGGGGTAGATACGATCTCCTCTTGTTTGTTCCTATTGTGCCAGGCCCTGTAGGGTGGCTTGCCTGATTGGGGCATGTGGGCACTACTGTATTGCAAACAATAAATAATAGCAAGCATTGAGAATAGCAGTTCCTTATATTTTGTGTGTTATGGTGGTACCTAAGGACAAACTGAGCATGGGGCACATCTACATGTTCATTAATGTGCTTTAATTTACTGCGCATTTAGTTTAGTACTTCCTTAAACTGCGCATTTAGTTAGCACTACCGGTGCACAGTTATTTTGTGACGCTTACTGTACCTTAGCCTAATAACACTGCGCAGTAGGCTTTTAGCGTGCTTTTTGCCCATCGTGCTACTGTGCAGTGTTATGCTAATGCGCAGTAAATGTCTTGTGTAGATGTGCCCATGGTAAACCACAGTACCGACAACTTCGATGTTCATAGACAGGGCATGAAACGAGTAAGGGAAAGGGATCTGACATGCAAACAGTGACTAAGCTACTTTCCATTGTCCTTAGTTAAGACAAATATATTATGTCTATCTTAGCTAACTGCTCAGATGCTTACCTGGTCCCTGTCACCAGAGTACAGGCACTCCTCACTTAACATCATCCCACTTAACGTTGTTTCATTATTACGTTGCTGGTCTATTAGAGAGCACGCTCGTTTAAAGTTGCACAGCGTTTGGTTATAACGTTGTTCGGCCGCCACCTGCTAGTAGGTAACTACTGTGATGTAATTGGGTTCGCTTAACTTCATTTCACTGAAAGTCGCATTTTTCAAGAACATAACTACGACGTTAGGCGAGGAGTAGCTGTATGAATGGTGCTCAGATACTTAAAAATAGAAATAGAAATCAGAGTAACGGCTGGGGAAAGCTATTGGTAGAGCTGCCCTGGAACCAATGACCCATATAAACGTTGTGCTTTAATGGTACTAAACTAAAAATATCACGTGAGATTTGAAAAACAAATGGACCCAGAAGGAGATGTGCCTGGGCTGTAGCTGTGCGACAGAAGTGTTGGCTTAACAGTAACGCTGGCCCCAGGTATTGGCATAGCAAAGTCCTGTATAAATGTCAAGTCGGGGAACTTGAGTTCCAGAGTTAGCTCAAGGATTCCGGAAGAAAGCCTTTTGGGGGAGCCATCAGTGCTTAGAAAGACGCATTTTTTCAGGTTTCAACCTATCACCATTTGCTGAGTCATGAAGTGGCCTCGGTCACCGAGGAATATACTGGGATAAATAAAGAAGCAGTTTTATGTAGCTGAGAAGTAGTGATGAGCTGGAGTAAGCAAAAGTGTAAGGTCTCCGGTTCCACTCAGCAGGTTATGATGGATCGTGTGCGATTCGAAGGCAGACACTACACTACAATGATCAAATAAAGAATTCAGCATAACCTCGGTTGGCAATACGTAAATTATGCCCTTTTGTTAGGGAATGCATTTCCAAGACTGCATTAGATTTTTTCTAGTATTACATCAAGCTACGCCTGATGGATATCAGCGCTTTCGCATCAAAAATTGAGTGAAGGGGCACAGGAAAAAATACTTGCCATGCAATAAGAGCGAGGAAGGAGAAAAATATCCAGTCAAGTTGGTTCATAGTGGGGTAGCAGATGCATGCATCACACCGGTGCAGGAACAGGTAAACAGCTGGCACAAGTGCCTTCGAGGGGAGAGAGAATTCAATCAGAAATGCAGAAACCTTTATCTAGGATTTGTAGCATTTGCGCACACGTGCTAAAAGATGACTTGCTGTGTGTTAATTCCCAATGTCAAATAGAAACCAAAGATTTCTGTCAGAAGTCTTTGCAAGCCTGTACTACTGAGGGATAAACAAAGTGGAAGGGATGAGAACGGCTAACGTGCTGTGACGAACTGGGGAATTGCCTGTCAAGGGTGCATATGACACTTAGAAAATAATGGGCTTGGTCGTGATTGGATTCCTAGAAAAATGGGTGAACTAAAGATTTCTCCCTGCACGAGCTGACAGTAATAAAGCATAATTAATACAAATTCCCCGTATTATAAAGTAATGCAGATCTTTTCAGTTTTTACCCTGGTTTGACCTTGTTCAAAGGCCTGAAGAGACCAAAACTTAAAAGTCAATGAAACCGCAACCCCTTGAGCTGGGCAGAAAGGCACCGTCTGAAAAGCCAGGGCTGGTCACGCGGAAGTATTTTGGAGCTACACAGATATCCTTGTGGACAATGGGTGACCATCTTGCACGTGAGACAGGAGCATCAGCCATTTATTATTTTAAGATATGCTTTTGTTCCGTATAAATATCACTTGCGTTATAAAGCTGGCTGGCTTTATTCTGACTGGATTTATTCTGTATCATAAATCCTGTAAATCCTGTCGTTGCTCCAAGAGGATCAGAACGGGAGGTGCTGCAATGAAGTTGGACCCGTTGAGGCGGCCACACTGGATTACAGGGAAGCGGAGGCGGAGGGAGGAAATTACAGGATTCAATCCGAAGAAAAGGGGATGCCGGAGATGTGAGTGCCATGCCCTTGAGCAGCCCACAGGAAGGTCAGAGGTGCGTTTAACCCCAGTTCCATAACTCCCACTCTCTGGTGGTGGTATATATGCAACGGCAATTCTGTTTTAGTTCCACGTAAATCTCTGGCAACCTGTTCAACATCTAGCCTCAGGCAACGGTTGTAGTCAGTTATTGTAAAAAAAAATCCTGCTAATGAGTGAACCTCATGCTAACACAAAAATAATGAGAAATCAACCTAGGTGAAGAAGAGAACACATTTCTAGTGCCCTTTGTAGTTTGTCTAGAAACTGAATTGGGGTCGGAAGCAATTCAGCTGACACGAGGGACGGTAGCATCGGAGACATCGGTTGACATGCATGCGGGTC
>NW_005842612.1:898565-924841 GCF_000455745.1 Alligator sinensis | reverse complement strand
CGGGATGCAGTTGTACACCCAAAAACAGAAAACTCCAGCTTTTATTTTTTTGCATCTGGTCCCATTCATTTTCTTCATCCATCTGGCAACCTAGGTACTCAAGGAGACAGGGAGCAGGTTGACTGTGGGCACAAAAGGGAGAGGGCAAGAATAAGAGCACGCCTCCACCATCAAGGCAAATTAAGGAATAATGAAGAGTAAAAGAGTTGATATATGTAGGATCTTAAAACTTCCAAACTCTCCTATAGTTACCAATGCCAAAGAGTATCTGACATTAAAATCTGCTGGGACAGAAAGTTGGAAAGCTAGAAAAAACTATTGTGAGGCTTGGTGACATCTTCCACATAGTGTGCTGCATGCTTGCACTTCAGGCACTCAGGGAATCACTTATGGGTACCGGTGTTCATGAAAAGCAGGTTTTTCTTGTGGAACCTGTCCTCTTGACTCCTCAGTGTGTTAAAGCTCAGGCTCGCACCATTATATTTTGGGAAGAGAGGCTTGGTGGTGAAGGGAAGTCTTTGCATAGTTTTGGCGATTAAGTTGTCTAATGTGGGGCCCTGCACCACAAAATTGGACCAAACTCAGAGATGGACTCAGAATTACGCATCCAATTACAAAGGATAGACTCCTTCCACACGCACCTTTGTGACCAAGGGTGAAATCCTGCCCCTCTTCTGTACTTGTGTATAGAGTGCATAAGGAACCTTATTTTGACAAAACAAGTTGCATCAAGGGAAGTTGAGATTAGATATTAGGAAGAATTTTCTCACTCAAAGGGTACTAAACCACTGGAACAGGTTGCCCAGAGGGGTTGTTGAAGCTCCATCCTTGGAGACCCAGGGAGACAAAGCCTTGGCTGGGATGATGGAGTTGGGGCTGGTCCTGCTTTGAGCAGGGAGTTGGACTAGATGTCACCTCCTGATGTCCCTTCAGCCCTCATTTTCTATGATTTTCCTCCGCACAAGCC
This sequence comes from Alligator sinensis, assembly GCF_000455745.1. Lineage (NCBI taxonomy): Eukaryota > Metazoa > Chordata > Crocodylia > Alligatoridae > Alligator > Alligator sinensis. The sequence goes on along the minus strand of NW_005842612.1, from coordinate 923,874 downwards.
TTTGGTAAAATCCCTCGATAACACAACACAGCCCTCACCTGGGCAGTGGTCCAAGGGTCCTAGACTGCAGGTTGTAGGGTGAATATTTTTCCACAGCCAGTTGGTTCAGATCTAGGGCCAGCAGCAAGCACTGAACTCGTTATAATCTTGCTAATCCTCAGTCAGTGCACCGTATACCCCCGATGTCTGTCTGGGCCCCTCCATTTCTGTTTTTACATCCCTTTCTTGACCCATCCTTTGCAACCTAATTAAGAGGGAATCCTAGTTGTAGGTTAGAAATGAAGGTGAAAACAGGTAGCTTTCTTAACTCTGTGCCCTGCTTTGAGGCTGCATGTTTATTAGGATGCACCCAACGAGGATTGTGCGGGAGCAAGAGGAATTTATTCTGAACAAAGTGCTTGTCAGAGGTTTCGCTCCGAAAGAGCAGGTTGCAGAAGTGCTCTCTATTAAAATCAATGCCCATTATGAACATGGAAATTGAGCGTTTGATGCAGTAGTTGGCAGCACTCGCTGATCTGAAGCCCCAGGTGATCCTGGTCTCATGTTCAGGCCCTGGAGGGTCCAGGATTTCCTGCAGTCTGTAAACATCCCTGGGAAAGAAGAGCTAATTATTTCTGAAACAAAACCCCTTTTGTTCCTGTAGCAAATGTCTTGCAAACAGTACTTGAGTGAGATCTCTCCCTAATACTGTCCTGCAGCAGAAACAGAGAAAGCATCACTTCCAACCTGAACATTTTCTCTCCATGTGGTTATAATTTGAAAGCATTGTGTACCGTTCCTTCCGGTTGGCCTGCTTTAACTCTCAAAAGCTTTTGCACAGTGGTGAGCAGGCGAGCATAATTTTCTCTCTGACCTTGCAGCCAGCTTGCTTAGGTTTCTTTCAAGCATCTGGACACCAGCTTCCTACTAACAGGAACGTATCACTGAGGATGAAACCTGCTCCTCCTCGTACACCAGTTTTGAGTAAATGTTGCTGCCCCCTGATCCATCTTGTGCCTAATGTGAGACTTAGTAAGTCAGGTGGAGCTAGGGAGTGACATGCAAACACTGGCCAATATTCTTCAGACGTAGTGGCGTTCTCGTGAGCCCTTCTGATGCATGCTTTCAGTCCTTACACCAGGGGTGGGCAGATCCAGCTTGCACCCAGACTCCATTTCCCAGCAGCCCCTGCCAGCATTACTGGAACCGGTCTCCGTGGAGACCCTGGCCGCAGCCTCGCTATGATAACTCAGGGCTGGGGTTGCCATGGCTACTGGGCCCAGCCGCTCTGGCAGGGGGCTGCTCTGGAGCTGCGGAGTCTTGCGGCGGGGGCAGCTTGGTCGGGGCTAGGACAGAGCCGCGAGCTGCCGCCTGCATGCTCCAGGCAGGGGTGTGCAGGCAACTGATAGCAGCTCTGCCCCGGCTGCTTACAGTGGTGACGGCGTGGTCCCGAGCCGCGGCAGAGCTGCGATCCACTGCTTGCGCACCCCTGCCCAGAGTGTGCAGGCTGCAGATCGTGGCTCTGCTGTGACCTTGAGCAAGCTGCCTCTGCCGCAAGATCCCAGCAGCTCTGGAGCAACTCCCTGCCCTGCCACATACATACCCTGCTACGATGGCTGGGGCCGGTCTCCATGGCAACCCCAGCCTTGCGTTGTCAGGGTACAGCTGCAGCTGGGGTCTCCATGGCACCCGGCCCCAGCCACGTGGGCAGGGACTGCCGGGAAATGGAGTCCGCTGCTGGCCGAACTTTGCCCGTCCCTGCCTTACACCCTGGGAATGTTCCTTGTCCAGTCCTGCACTACCATATCGTCATCAGCTGATTATCCCAATTCTTCAGATCGCACTGAGGCCGGCCCTAGCAAACGTGTTTGGGAGAGCAGCTTTTTCCAGTCGCGTCTTTGAGATTTTTGAGAAATGATTACACTTACTTCCTCTGAAGCTGACAGTCATGGGGGGTGGCTTGTATGTCTTGACACCAGACCATAATTATCATCATGTAGTCTTTGTGTCATGGCAGAGCTTAAAGGGGTCTTGTTGAGATGTACCCAGTATGGTTATAAAATTAAAACGGGTTTGCCCAAAAAGTTTGAAATCTATACAGGAGTCATTTGAAAGTTGTATGACGCAGAAGAAGAAAAGTGCAACAGCAAAGGAGTGAAAGGCAAAAGTATACTGTGCTGATTTTACATTTCGGAGTTCATTAATTTTAGCTTGTACACTTGATATAAAATGATAAGTTATACAGCTGTATGTACTTCACTGTCATGCTCTGTAAATGCATCCCAGGGGAAAAAATGCATAACATTGGTGTATTGATCCAAGGCACTTTGCAGCCAAATGCATTTCCTACACCATTTATTTCTTTCTTCAAATGGCAGGCAGGATCTACACAAGCCCGAATGCCAATCCCAAGACATCACTCTCTAAACTCCGTTGTAACATTTCCTGCTGTACAAAATAGTAAATAATTTGCCGAAGGTCTAGCTTCATATCAAAGGAGTTGTCGCAGACGGAAAGTTTAGAAGTGACAGCTCATTGTGCATAGAAGTTTAGAATAGCTCAGGAGGGTACTTGCTGTCTTCCAACCCTTGAGGTACAAAGCCACTTTCATACTTGAGTTATCCAAGTCATGAGTGTTTAAATGGATGGATGGGCTTAGTTTCTTTTAAACATTTTTTAAAAATGTCCAGAAGTGAAAAGTCGACGGGTGAGCAAGCTTTTAAAATGGCTCCCCATCCTTCCTTCTAGTTCTGTTCCCCTGGAGCCTTACCACTTAATTAGAATAGCGCTGCTTCACTTTTTTGTTTTATGTTACAGTGCCACTAAAACCCAGTCAAGTTTGACTCCACATCTTGCTGGTTATGGGTGAGCTAATCCAGACTCCAAATTGCTTACCATCCCGACAAATAAAGCAAGATGGGGAACTGAGGCAGAGAGTCTGTAAGTAGTTTTATTTTACAGTGTTACAAAGGGAACCTTTTGAGTAGGGATGCAGCTTTTTGGAGTCCCCTGGCAGCATTTAGCCTCAATACTGACTCCTCTTTCTATTTGCAGCTTTTTTATAACATTTCTCTGTCTTCCCACATTATGTGCTGCAAAATAACGACTCGGGACTAAATGGAGACATGTTTCTTTTTATTGCATCAAACAAACCGCAAACCAAGGTGATGGGAAGCAGCCTGGGCCTAGCATGAGACTTGGCAAGTCGGATGGAAACATTGCTATAGTTCATCTTCCGGTGGGTTCATTTTCTCTGGATCCCTGAGATTAAACTGACAGGCGAAAACACTTCTCTTGCAAGTGGTGGAGCATGCTAGTGAGATGGACAACGTGCCAAACAGCCATGGGTAGGGCATGAAATGCCCTGCCAAGCAGTGTTGTTATCAAATGGCGTTCTCCTCTGAATTACGCTCTAGTAGAAATGTCTGCAGTGAATTCCTGGATTGTATGACGACGTCACCTGGCTTGAAAACTCCAGGCTCAATTGGGCGTTTGCAGGTACCGGCAGTGGTTAAGGGGGACCCACCTCGGTGCAGGTTTGGTTCTTGTGCAGGTTGCAGTGCTTCTCTGGCACGGGGAGTACAGCCACCGCATAGCGCCGTGACAGGGTGCAGTGTGAGACGGCCAAGAACCGCCGCTTTATCTTTGTCCCTGGATGCAAAATGGGAGGTCTAATAATTTCATTCCCACTGTTGCTCGTGTGACTACACCGGTGTGGGACATGCTGTCAGTTGAAGGTAATTGTGCAATAGATACAGCTGATTTAATTAATGGTAGTTAATTAACCATGGACTGTGGTGTACTGGGCTTCCAGCCATTGCTAAAGACCTCTGGTCGGAGGTGGTTCAAAAAGAAGAGAAAACATCGCAATCCTGAAAGCCACAGGAGCGCCAGCTTTGGTTGACCTTGTTCAGTAAGAGGGACGAGGCTTTGATGCAGCCTGGTGTGCAGCGTGCACTGGAAATGTTCCTTTAGAAGGGTATTTTATCCTCCAACATTTTTATTGGTGACAAAAATCCCTTTTACCATTGGAAAAAAGCTCCAGGGAAACAGCCACTATATAGTGGGTGATTAATTAACTGGTAGAATTGTGTGCTTCTGGTGAAGGTCAAGACCCTTGTGTTGCAGAAAGAGCGCTCTTTAGCTAATATTTCTTTGCCATGTTCTGAAATCATAGCCTTTGTGTTTTATTGTTTGTTTGTTCTCACTCTCCAGTCCTAAGACAGCTACTTCATTATTAAGAGGCTGCCATTCTCAGCCGTGGAAATCAAGATAAGCTACACAACAAGAGTAATTGGCCCTCATAAATAATCTCCCTTCTCTGATGGCTCCTGCTCCTGCTGTGCATATTATGCATGCCAGCAGCAAGAAGATGTTATGCAGCTTAATAATCCAATTCAAACAATACAAAATATTAATATGTAGGTTTTATAAAACAGTTTAGTTTGGCAGTAGGCAAAGCTCTTCCGGAGACTTGGGACCAGCTCATTCCCTGTCCCTGTCTGGGGCTTCACAGCATCCACCCACGTGAGGATGAAAAGCCCTGCTCCTAACCGCTCTTGCGCTCTTTTATTAAGCCAACTAAATAGTTGGCAAAATTGTTCTTTGCAAGCTTTCGGGCACAAACACCCTTCTTCAGGCACGTGCATCGTCTCAGCTACAACCAGCAGCCCTTCTCCACGCTCACTTTTGTCTAATCCAAACCCTTGCAGAACTGAGGTTGGGTTACACAAAGCAATCAGTAACCTCTGTGTTTGTCTGCCTCCCTTTTCTTTCCCTCACTTTCTGTGATATAATACTATTGGTTTCATACTGCTTTATTGGAGCTGTTTTCATTCTGCTGGAGATTATAAAGTTAGCCTCCCAGGTCAGCAACTATCTTCTCAACCCCCTGAAGTCACTTTGTGAGTGGGAGGTGTATTCTTTGCTCTTCAAGAACTTCACACAGGAATGAAAAGAATTTGTTCCTTAATTATACAGTTCCAGTCTCATCAGAAAGTATAGTATTAATCAATTTTGTGTGTCCAAGAGACGCCCACTGATGCAGAGTTATGTGATGAACAATAAAGTGTACCTTCACCTTAAAATAGTTTCATAGAGAGACAAAAATACTTCTTTTGTGACCGAAGGATGGTTTATAAGGGTTATTTAGACGTAGATGCAAGCTAATAACTCCCTCCCTCCCCCCCCCCATCCATCTGTCTAATTTCAGATTTAATTTTTGATTTCCAAAACATTTTGCCAAAAATTTCCAAAATTACTATCAGTTTTAGGTTCTTAATTTTCTGGGCATCCAGTTTGAGCTTCCTTTTGAGGAACTTGATTTTCAGCCCAGAATGAGCACCCCATCTCTGAAAATCAGCGCCCTTTAAGGTTTCTCAGAATGGCATTTTAATTCACTAGTTTCTTTTTGACATGTACGCTGCGACCTCTGTGAAAAGTAGCACAATGTTTTGCCTCTTTTCGTAAAAAAGCAAATGTCTAACTAGATTAGATGTAATGTTCTTTCTGTACGTGATGACTGTGCACCAGGCTTTCAGCGCCCAATGTCTGATGACAAATGCCGAAGTAGTTAGAACAAAGCATTCATGCACAACATCACCTTCTGGTACAGTAATTACTGTCTTGTAAAAATTTGGATCATGTTGATGTTTCAAATGTGTCTTAATTCCTCAATGAATCTTCAGACTAATGTGTCATCTTGCAGCATATATCCACCAAACCCCACCTCCCTCAAATTGCTGCTCTTCGCATCTTCACCTTCTCTCAAGGTCTTGCTAGAAGTATTTCTATATCGGTAACCTAAATATGCTTCTTGGACACCATCCCAGTTATTGAGCCAAATTAGGAATGAAAGAAATGGAAGCTGTTGAATGAGTTTTGGTGCCGCCTGAGTTGTTCGGTATAGACTGTACTGGAGCGTTCACTTTTTCATGGCATTTACTAGCGTTTCATGGCGTTCAGTAAGGGCACGTATTGTTGAGCTGCCCTTTCGTGGCACAGTGACTTGATGAAGAAGGTAAGCAGAATGCTTCCAGGTTGCTCTCTTTTGTCTTTGTCATCCCGAGGCATTTTCTGAGGCAAAGAGTTGTGCTCAGACCCAAGACATTATGACGACCAAATAAAAGTCATCTGTTTTGTCTAGCGTGGCAAAGCTGCTAGATTCTGTGCGATTGCCTTCTGTGTTTCCAAAAAGCGTACCCGCACTATTTGGGGCTGGGGGGTGGGAGAACGCAAGCTTGACACGGTGATCTAGAGCCAAAAGTGAATTTATCAGAGGCCCAATAATAGCTTTTAAAATGGCATTTTAGGCCTGCGGGTAGGGGACGGACAACCGTTGGTCTTTCCTTCCGTCAAGGAGCATCTCTTCTTGGTGGGTTTGCTTTGGCTGTCTTGTTCATTTATCTGGGATCCAATGCCAAGCATACTCGACAGGGGTTTATCTGAAAAGATTCCTGACATTGTATACATTTTGCAAAGAAAATCTATTTTTCTTCACTCTTATGGCAGGGAGGGAAAACCCTGTTCAGACTTCTGGAGCTGGTAGAGTTAAGGGATGATTGGAGTAAAATGTGAATGTTTAATGTAAATAGCAAGCAAAAACCCTCTAATAGGTTGCTCTACTCTTCTTTTTCCCCATGACTTATTATAATACCTTGCTATCAGGGACTGTCATCCTTTACGGGCTTACATAAACTATTACAACAGGGCTTCCAACTGCCTGGGGTGTTACTTTGAGAGAGAATATATTATTATTAGAGTTGGTTTTCTCCTAAGCTTTGAATAGGAAACCATTACTCAGGTGGCTAGTTGCGAAGCTTGTGCCAGGAGGTGACTGAGCAGATGTGAGCTCAACTTAAAAGGTATTTAGATGTTGTAGAAATACAGCAATATTAAGCAATGTCATTCAAGTCTAAATACCTCCAACAAACTTTGAGGCATCGAACTTCCCCGCTCGTCATTAATCCGTAGGAAATGTCCTGTCCCTCAACATCCCTGTGCTTGAAGTGACTGTCATTTGTACTAGTCATAAATAATATCACCGTCAGCAGTACTTGGTTGTATAGGAGATCATTTTTGCTATTTCTCCTGCTTTGTGTGACTAGAGATGCATGTTTTTATATATTGCCCTTATGTGAACTATAGTATCACTAAGTGGTTTAAGTGAATTTGAAAATATGTATTTTTTTCAATCCATTTAGAATAAAAACATGCCCCCAAATCTGCTGCTCAGCGTGTTGGAGCGGAGTTGTAAGGCCTCCTAAGTTTACGGAGAAGCACTCTCAGGCTCGGTATGAAGAGCAGCTTTTGAAGTGCAATTTTCACCCGGCAGATCTGAGGAATTAAGTCCTCGCATTTCCTGGAAGCCCTTACAATCCCGCACCTGCCATTTGTTGGGATGTTCTTGTTTGGTTTTTGAAATACTCTGTGTTGCAGCACATAAATATTTATTAGCCATATTTTTCCAGGTAATTCATAGACTCAGACGTTAGGGCTGGAAGAGACCTCGGAAGATCTTCGAGTCCAGCCCCCTGCCCAGGGGCAGGAAGTCAGCAGGGTGTGAAATATTATATCTCTTTACTTTCTGTAGAGTTGAAGGTCAGCTGCATCAAGAAATGCAGCCAGAAGCTAATACACATGCGGTGGCAGAAGTGTCTTGATCAACTTCTCCCCAAAGGACTTGCCATCCTTGTCTTCATTGCACTGCTCCCTATGAAACGCACCTAGCAAAGGCAGGTCTCTCTGGGTCCGCCATAGGAAAGGAACAATTTCTGATGTTTCTTAAAGGCAAATTTGTGCTTGTGTTACTGTTGTGCTACCTTTTAACTGTTTTCTGTTTACTTTGGTCTCTTCTGCTTGCTGTTTAGGAAGGAAGAAAAGTGCATGAACACACCCAGCAATGATCTTACAGAACGATGTCTTTTGAAGGAGTAGGGCTTTGTCGCAGCGATGGTGTGCTGGATGAAACGCCTTCTTCAGCGCGCTCTTCTGTTCATCTAGGATATACAGATTGTACTGCTCTGATGCTATGGAACTCCATCTGACTTGGACTGCAAGTTCAGTCCTGTAATGTCGAGTCCAAGAGCCCATTTTTGTGGAAATAGGAAAGATAAAATAGCGATATATCATGTTTTCCCCTTCTTTCATTGTGCTTACCTTCTTCCTGTGCTAAAAAGAATAAATGCAAAGTTATCACGGAGAGAAATGTGAGCGTGTTGGAAGGCGTATGCAGTGAATGATAGGAAACCAAGTAATGAGGACACTTCCTCTGGCGCAGAATGGTTCGTGAACCCTGCGTTTCAAGGCTTATCATTATTCCCTGAATAGCCTTCTCACCTTCATCCACTAAAGCTTACAAACAGGTTAAGGGGGAAGTATGATGGTAATGCCTTGCTAGCAATGCACAAGCGTTTTCAGCTAGAGATATGTTCAAACAGAACGAATCCGGGGCTTGTTTCGGAGTTGGCAGTCTTGGAGGTTGCAGCTCCATCTGCAACTCGCCCACGTGACAGCACGCATTGGGAACAAAATTATTCATACTGATGCTAACAGAGATTGGAGTCAGACCCACAGCAGTCTTGGAGCCGAGTCCTTGGCGGGGGGAGGACAGAAATTGCATTTTGATTGTGGGGTCTTCCTCATGCTGTGGGAAATGCTAGCTGTAGTTTAAATTGGTCGGGGCGTGTGGGGGACACTTGCAGCGCAGGGTGAGAAATGTATTGCTTAAAGAAAGCTGTCAGGGTGAAAATAATTTACTTTAAAAACTAGATTGCTTTCCCTGTGTTGCTAATAGCACTTTTAATATTAAAAAATGAAAGTAATTTAAGAAGCTATTTACCTCGCCCCATTCACACTGCCTATTTACTTTTTCAACTTCATTTAGATTGGATAACGAAAATAAATTATTTGAGTCCACTTACGATTGTAGACATGTTCCTCTTGTGAGTCCCCTTCACTAGCACAAATGCTAAAATATTTGCTTTGCAAACATTGTTCAGTGAATCCAAACAAAAACTGTTTCGTTTGAAATAAAACTGCGTGAAATATTTCTGCAAATGTAGCTTAACTTGGGTAAATCACTGCCGATGTACCTTGGGAGTTCACGGGAGTTGCAAAACAATCCCTAACCACTGTACTGCAAGATTTACCTTTGATTCAGAATATCTAACGGGGAATTTTCTGCTTCTCTTTACAGATAAGCCACAATAACTATATTCTGTAGTGTGTATATTATAGAATAAGATTTCATTTTTCTGTGCTGTGAAGCATCACTTGGGAGAAGATGGTGTGTTGTTAGAGAAGCGTCCTTTTAAAAAAAATGTTGAAAGCTCCCTGTTCTGCAGTGCAGCCCACGTGCAATGGCCTCTACGACTCCATTTCTAATTGTGGTTTTGGTTTCGTTTATACTATTCAACCTTGTCTCTTCGAACCGATACCGAGTTTGGGACGGTTTGGGTAAGGGATGACACTACCTTTGTCTTGTGTATAAAGAATACTGAAAACCCAGTTCCAATTGATTGGCTGATGAGAAGGAAAGTAATTCTTGTATTAAAAAAAAAAAGAACCAGGTTTGAGTGTTACATTCCTCGATTCAGGAGTGTAGGTTGTAGCCGCGTTGGTCTATCGTTACGGGATAGCACTTCGGCCCTTCCTGAGGAGGGCTGGAAGAATGGGACATTTGCATTGCTGCAGAGCCTGATAAACAGCTTCATTTTAAATGTTGATGGGATTGCCAAAAAGGATTTGCCAACCTATTCAGAAGCTCGGTAAATCCTGAAACCTCTGAAATAATTCTTTCGTCTGTTTACTTTGTTGGCTTTTTATGAGTTTGTTCTTCCCCGTTGTTTGGGCAAGGCAGTGTGTCCAAAGCTAAAGATCTGCTCTTCGGTTCTTAACTTGCCTGCGTTTTGAATCTGGAATCAGTTGAAAAAAGCGTGTAGCTTTCTGTTAGTTTTTGATAGATATTAGAGGCTGGAAGGAACCTCTCGGGATCATCCAGTCCAGGGCACGAATTGGTTGTTTTGGAGCATAAAGTTCCTTTAAAAAAAAATAGGTCTTTGCAAGGCAAGCATGATGGATACCATGGTATCCCTAAAAGAAGCAGCCATTAGTGAAAGGCCATATAAGCACATAAAAACAAAGTGTGCTTTTGATTAATTATATAATGCAATGGTGTATTATATCATTCATATTTTTATTTATGAAGAATAACCTGCAAATCTGCGGTATTTGCTCTAGAAACCTGGCGTAACTGTGATACCCGGGGGGGGGGTTCACCTTATTATCATTCTCATTCTTCGCCAGATGACGTTTCCCACATGGCGCAGTATGTGCACGGTCTCCGCTGGGTCTATCTGTGCTCGTATCTACTTGATTCTTATTGAGTCAGTTTTAAAGAATTAGAACAGCTTGACATGCCAGTATAGATCTGGCCATAATAGAGCAGTTTTAATTTACTTCTGTAGTTCTGCTGCTTCACAGAAGGATGAATGGTGTGTAGAGGAAACATTTCCAGTAACTCCAGTGGGATGTTGCTGAAATCCTTGCTCCTACCCCATAGGAGCACTTCAAATTAACGCCAAATGGTATCTGTTGCATTGTATGTAATAAAACAGTGCGAGATATGTTTTGCCGCATTCCCAGAGCAGAAGAATCACAAGAGAGATTAGAAGGCAACTGCTAACGACATCTGTTTAAGCAGCCTGCTTCTTTTTGTTAAAGCAAAGGAAAGGGGAAAGGCTTATGGAGGTAAAAACCTTTGGTGGAGGAGAGCCGCCTTACTGGTTGAAATTCCTCCTTTTTCCTGTTGGTACGAGTTTTAGTTTTATAGAGGCATCCAGGGCCCAGTCGCAAGAGAGAATTGTTGCCATGTCCACGCGGAGACATCTCCTATGAAGCAGTTTTCGGAGGCACTTTAGTTCTGGAAAAATAGGTGCCCAAATATGATGGGGTGTGACTGTGGGTAGGAGACGCCCTGCTTCGAAAGCTATGTACGGACGCACGCAGCACAAAATATAGCTTTGCGTGGTGAGGGTGTGTTGTTTCTCCAGAGGATGTATAATGCATGGGAGTGAGATGCATGCCCTGAGGACGGGTAAGCAGCAATGTTCGACCTGTACATAACGGATTTGCGTAGGCAAGTGGCTCTCAACTGGGGAGCGGTGAGCCCCTTCTAGGGATGCCACCGTCACCCGCCCTGTGCATTTCCTGGGGAGGCAGATTGGGACACGGCTGTGGCCAGGGCATGTTTTGGGACCACAGTCCTTCCTGGTCTGACCCCATGCTCTCCTCCTGAAAACAGGTGCACTGGCTGGGGTGGAGGGGGTGTCCCGTGCCCCCCCGTTTCCGGGAGGAGCATCAGCCCTTTGCACTGCTAGGCCCAGAGGCAGGATTCCCCTGGCAGCCACTACTTAGTTAACGCTTTACAGCCTGGATCTACAGACCGATTGGTGGCAGCTGTGGGAGGGTCAGTGCAGTGCAGTAAGGTGAGTGAGAGTGAGACGCTGCACTCGAGACCCTGCCCAACTCTCCCAGCCCCCTTCCGTGCTCATCGCAACGCCTTTCCCCCTTCCCTGCCTACTGGCCACGTCTCTGGGTTACACCTGGGTTTGGGATTTAGGGATGCTTCCTTCGAAGTAGCATCAGCCCTGCCAACTGTTTTCAGTTTCTCCCTCCTTGTATTATAGCTGTATCGGCAGGGGGAAGGTCCTAAACGCCTCGTTTTCTGGTCAGCTGCCTCTGTATTAGGCGAGTGGTTCTCCACTGAGGTGCCATGAAAATCGGAGAAGTCAAGGAGTGGTGCCTCGAGCCTGAAAGGGTTGGGAATGGCTCGTCTACACTGGGATGGGCTGCGCCTCGTCGATTGGGATGTTTTGCCGAAGCTTTTAGAAATGCCAAGATGAAAGGAAGAGCTGTATTTTCAAGAGAGGAAAACCTGATTGCTGGGAAGGAAAACAAGAAACCATCGTTATCAATATGCAGCAGCAGAGGCTTGCTAGACCGGCGAACAAAATGGGCTTCCGTGACATGCTGCAGAGATCGGCGTAGTTAATGCCTTATCAGGTTACCAAGTAATTTCCGCGTCCTCCCCTTTCTGTCCCACAAGTCAGTATAATGCTAGCAGTGAATAGGATTTGAATAATCGGTCCTGAAATGCACTGATAGTAAATGCAGCGTGAAGCTTCCAAGCATGTAAACGAACACAGCTGCAAATCCTGAAAAACCAGGTCTCCGTTATCTGTAGCAATCAAAGAGCCCGACCAGACATTTTGGTTTCAACGTCCTCTCTTGCCTTCAAGGCCAAATTTGGGGCTTCATAATATTTCAGAAGCCTTTCTTCGTTTGATGCTGCGTGAAGCTGAAACGCTGAGCCTGAAGGACAAGAAAATACTCTTGCTATGACTCGGCTCTTAGTGTAAAGTCAGCGAGGAGTAGCGGCAGTTAGCTCCATGGCTGCTGCCCTGAAAGTGCGAGTTCAGAGATGCGTCGTCATCACAGTGCTGACCTGAGACGTCGAAGATGTCAGAAAGAGGAGAGAGAAAGTTGGGAAAGAAGAAAATCTTTGTAGAAAGAGAAATACATTTCCCCATGCAGCCTTCCCACACTTCTTTCATTTTGAACCAAAGGTGATTTCCATTTGAATATTGTTCTTTTGTTAATGTACTGTCTACAAATACTATCATTTCTTTGTCAGAGTAATGACATACCTGCCTGCATACATACTGAGCATGCAATTTTATGCTCGTTAGACTTTGAATAGTAGGAGCTACGATGGTACAGGGTTTGTAATGAAATTATTGTCTGCCAGCCTCGTTATATCTGTCATTAGCTGTCATCAATTGTAAAACATTTCGGGGTGGTTAAAAAGTGGAACAAAACACTAGCTGTAACATTGAGTTGGTAATAAGCTTCTAACAAAATTCTGCGAGTGGTCACTTCATTATGTTTTATGCAGTTTTATTAAAAATTCTCCATTTTTCACTGCTACAGGAATATTTGAGAGAGAGCCCTGATACATGGCGGGACTCTTCTTCAGCTAAAAGGTGGGGCACCTCGGTTTGCACACTGATACCACACAGCCTATTAAAAACCATTAGTTTGGTGATTCGGAGTGAGGAACATTTCACATGGAGTCATCGGCAGTATTTGTGCTGCAGCAACCTGAGCTTTCCTCGGGCAGCTCCCCCGCGAGCTTTGACTAGACCCGCTCCTATTTCGCTTGTGAGATCGTAACCCAACGTGCTCATGTGAGGTACGAGGTGCGACATGAATTTTAGGAGAACCCATCTGTGAAACGAACTTCTGTAAAGAGAGCAGAGTCATTATCTGGGCAACAGCAGAGCCCGCCACGTTAACTACCAAACTGGCAGCAACATGGATGATGCAATTAAAACTGGACAAACGATACGGGACGAGTTGGGTTTGTTGCTGTTGCCAATGACTGTTGCTCATTTTTCATTCCCCTCCCCCCACAGATGATCATTTGAATTCATATGAATAGGAACTTGAATCGTGAAAGTTGTACAGGTGGTTGCACGAATGAATATTCATTCAGATAGATCTTAAATGAAGCTGCGTTATTCATGATCCATCACTGGTAATCATGAAATATTTAGAAAAGATTAAATTCATCTTTTTGAAGAGGAGCAAGCACAAAGCCTAGGCACCATTGTAGTCCCGTAAGGTCTATGAAACATTTAAGCACCCCTTCCCTCCAACAGGCCTTTTGTCAAGGACTAGATTTCCTACCCTATCCCCGTCTCCTCCCCCCTTCTCAAAAAGACTAACTGTACAGGGGCCATTATTCACAGTTAATCATTCACTTAGCTCCGAGTGCTGTACAGTGAAGCAGCCTGCACGGTTAGAGCAAGGATAAATGACTTCTGATAATACTTTCCTTTGGCATTCGTGATTCTGTCGGATCAAGTCAAGTCAGTCCCGAGGCCGCACTAACCATTGGGGCACCTTTGATGTAGCAATCACTTTCCTCCCTTCTTCCCGGTGTTTTGCACTCCTTGTACTATCAGCCCGTTGTAATCCCATCCAGTCTTTGGTGGTGGTGGTCCAGCTGGTAGGTCTTCCTCTCCTTCACCTGCAGCACCCCAGGATGGTGTTGGTGAGGGAGATGATTCTGATGGATCTCTTGTTGCTACGGTTTCTCATCAGTTTTTCTTTCTGCTTTTGCAAGTGCCTCCTGAGCAGAGAGCTGGTGCATGTTGCTGCTACTTGTAATTTTTGTTATTCACACTTGGTTGGGTACCGATTGAAAAAAATTTGAGTTTATACTAACTTGACAGGGCACATTTATTTTCTGTCTTTCAGATTTCAAACTGTAGTGTTATTACGCTCTGGATTTCATGAGGTTCTTTTTCATCCAGGATGGGATTCATGGATAGCTGAGCAGCCAGTTAGTAAGCGACTGGCATGTGGATTTTCATCTTTGTCTAGGATTTTGCATTATGGGATGTAGTAGAAAACCGCCCCTTGTTTAATTTGATTGAGATGGATGATCACAGAGAAGCTTGGTTTTTTCAACAAGTGACTGACTTTACAAAATATTTAACAAAGCTATTTAATACTAGATTGTCTTGAATATCCAGCACAGCTTCTCCCAAGAAATCTAATTATCACTATATTGCAGTGAGCAAGTTAAATGCCAGTTAAACCTTTTTTGAGCGGGGAAGAGAGACGGTCCAGTGGATGCCATTTGAAATTAGAGATGAAAAAGACTTGGAACGTTTCATCTTCCCTTCCGGTCCAGAGTTCTTCCATGCAGTCTGCCACAAGTGCTTTGTTCCAGCAAATTTTAACTCGCTCGAGCACCCAGTGCCCTCGGGACTGCTCCTGATATTCAGCTTAAATGTTCCTTTTTGTTAATTTTATATCTTTGTTCATCTTTAGACTCTTTTATACCTTCCTAACACTTCTTGGCATCCTTAAGGTGAGCTTATCTTTATGCAAGACTATGTATCTTTTTGGTCCTTCGTTAGCACCATCGTAACTGATTAAGTGCACCTGCTGGTGTTTGCAACTGCCGTCACAAAGGAGATCTTCTTCCTTCTGTCTGATAACATTTGTGTCATTACATTGGCTGAAGCTCAAAGATGACTTGTCCTTTGACATGCCAGCCTCTATTGCTGGAGCTTGCCGTTTATAAATAATTCCTTTTTTTAACCCACTTTCTGCACTAATTACAGATGTGCAGTTGCCCTAAAAGCCAAAGCGTCCGAAAGGATTCTGACATGAAGACCTTCTTCCTTCTAATGAGGAGTTTTGATTTTGAGTTCAGGCTGTACAACTAACTTCAAAGCCTTGGAGAAACCAGCTTCTTGTGTAATTAGATTTCTTGACCACTAGATGTGGAAATGAATCTACACGCTGTAACATGGACAGCTCAGTACAAGAATCCAAACAGTTATTATCTGTTAAGTTTAGCATAAAAATAAATGAGAGAGAAAACAGAAGCTGGGAAGGTGATCCTTTAGTGAACCTCTTTCTCACTGCTTTTATAGCCTTTCACCCACGACAGCATGCTGTCAGTTCAGCAGCGTAGTCTACATCTTTGGCTTTGGAGCAGTTTCCAGATATGGTCTCACGTAGAGTGCATTGCAGTGGTCTAGTTCAAAGTTAAAAAATAGGCAAAAAGCTGTAGGAGGGCTCGTTCTAAAGAGAATGGCTGCAGCTTTATAGTCATGCAGAGAGAAAAAACAGCTCTTGGCCACGCTGAGTAACAAACATAAAAACCACTCTTTGTAATAAGGTTTCTGAGTTAGAATCATAGAAAAGTCAGGTTGAAGGGAGCTCAGGAGGTCACATCTAGTGCAACCTCTGCTCCAAGCGGGACCAGCCCCAACTGCATCATCCCAGCTGAGGCTTCGTCTGCCCCGGTCTTAAAAACTTCCCTGGATGGAAAGTCCACGGCCTCTCTGGGGAGCCTGTTCCAGTTCTTTAGTACCCTCCTAGCGAAACTTTGTCCTGATATCCAACCTCAGCTTCCCTTGCTGCAACTTGAGCCCATTGCTCCTTGTCCTGTCATCTGCCCCCACTGAGATCAGTCCGGCTCCATCCTCTTTGGATCCACCCTGCAGGGAGGTGAAGGCTGCTATTCAATCCCCCTCCGTCTTCTCTTCTGCAGACTAAATCAGCCCAGTTCCCTCAGCCTCTCCTCCCAAGTTACATCCCCCAGCCCTACAACCATTTTTATTTCCCTCTCCTGGACTCTCTCCAACTTGTCTGCATCCTTTCTGTAGTGGGGGACCCACGACTGGACACTAGGCTCCAGACGGGGCCTCATCAGTGCCACTGAATCGGTTAGGAAATGGTGACGCACTTCCTCAGTCAGGATAGTTGATAGAAGTGCAGTGCAAAACAATAGAAATTAGTGGAAAAATTCACTTGAGGGCTTAGATCAGGCCTGTAATTCTCACAGTCCTTCAGGTTACTTCCTGTTAGCACCAGACTGCTAGCATTCGTCTAGTCAGTGCAGAGTTACTAGTGAAACCGTGAACTAAATTTGGTTCGTTGGTTTTGAGGGGGTTTTTTCCTCCATTATTTTAATTTTTTGGAAAGGGCCTGTTGTTGGCCTTTCTAGCAGGCAGAGCACAATATGCTAATACCTATAAATGTCTGCTGGTGTAAAAGATAACGTGGCTTCTCCTCCATCATCCTGGTGGATACTGAAATGAGCTATCCTTGCAGCGAATGTGGCTGTACTTGATGATCTAGCAGCAGTCATTAGCAACAGGTAACTTGGAATTTAGATGGTGGCACATACCTTAGTACCCAGTGTCACAAAGCCTTTTTAAAGTTAACTCGGTGATTGAACCCAGTACTTCTCTAGAGATTAGCAGCAATTAATTCAGCGACAGGGAATTGCTCTTTGAAAGGCGTGTTCCCTGCAGGTCGTTAATAATTTCAGGAAACTAAGTTATGTTCGTTATTGAAAAATAACAAGCAGGAATTTATAAGGGATGTGACAGTGGCAGAATGCCCGGGACCCATTTCTGTCTGGTGGCAGCAAGCACAGATGGTAGTACCATTAGGCATTAGCAGACATTTGTCCATATCCTTCCCAAAAAGGGCACCAAATGCTGAAGTGACTGAAATTTGAGCAAATGAGCAAATTTGTAGCTCAGAGATTGGTGAGAGGCTCTGCACACCCTTTGTTTCGTATTTATTTTAATAAGCTGTCAGGGTCCTGGACCCTTTGTAGGACCAAACCCTCTGGGAGATGCTACTCAGAACATGGGGGCGTGTCGACACGTGCACACTTAACGGGCATTGGCCTGATTTAAGTCGCATTTAAGGGTGCATGTCTACATATGCGTGCCCTTAATGTGCCTTAAAAATGGTGACGTAAGGCTATTCAAGCCTAAATTTGATACCTGCATAAAGCAGGCATCAAATTTATGTGCAAATAGCTAAATGGCATTAGCGAACATGTAGACATGCTAATGCACACTAACGTGGTATGTGTCCATTGATTTAGGACTAACTTTAGTCCTAAGTCAGTCCATACACCCGTGTCAATGTGCATTAGCTCATGCACGTGTGGACACGTGCTGGGATACTAGACAGGTGCGATCTAGAAGGGTGCCCTTCTAGATAGCTGCATTTTGGCATTGAAGGCTTCTGCTGTAGTACCCCAAACCAGACATAGTATTTCCCTGTAAGAAGACAATAGCAAAGCCAGACGGGATTTGGAGGTGAGGAATGAAACGATGAAGGGGTTCGAATGCAAGGAGGAAGGAAATACATTTGTTTCATTTGGAGAAAAAGTGATTGTGGAGAGGGCTGCAGCTGGGAGGCTGCCAAAAGGAAGAGTGAGACGCATTGATCTTTCTTGGCGCGGAGGGTAGGACGTGAGACAGTGGGTTTAAACCACAGCAAAACAGATTATAATCAGCAGATCTCCAGGAGGCTGGGGGGGAGGGGGGATCTACAACTCTAAGAACAATGGAACAAGCTGCCCCGAGAAGTTGTGGGTACTTCTTTATTATTTATACTACTTCTTTATTGGTACTTCTTTATTCTTCAGCCTAACAAAGGGTGTTTGTGCCTGAAAGCTTGCTAAGAAGAATTTTTCCAACTATTTGAGTTGGTCTAATAAAAGATACCGGATTTACCCAAAGAACCTTCTCGTTTTTATTGGAGGTTTTCAAGAAGAGGCTGGATAGACACCTGGCTAAGAGGATTTTGGAACAGTGAATCTTCTATCCAAGCAGGACTTGGGTTACCCTTCCAGTCTTGAGTCTACCGTCTACTTGGGGACCAGCATGAGCTTTTGCAGGTTACACCCACCTCAGGGGCAAGGGCAAGGGCAGGGGCAGAACCAGCGCCAGAATTGGGAGGAAGGCATAAATGTGGCCTTTCATATCCTCTGGATCTGAGGATCAAGCTCACGGTTTTCCAAAGAGAAGCAAACTCCAGTTCAGACAGATCCCTAGCTCTAAAGAGTTTGTTAATGAAGATTACAGCTATAGATGCTGAAGTGTGCATTTTTGTTTTTATCCCTCGCTTTGAGTGGATTGGATAAACTGCTCAAGGGAAAACAATAGAACTATTAGAAAATAGCATTTTGTCTGCCGTGCATTTTGGGCTAGAGCACATGGGTGTTGACATGTAAAGTCCAGGGTCAATTGTCGGTTATGGCACCTGGCAGAGAGCTGATATCAGATTTCCAAATATGATTGTAAAGAGCACTTCACTGTCAGGCAAAGTCGAGGGAGCTCCCAAAATAGAAGGAGTTTCTCCCGCGTGCGCAGGGCACGCAGCGGCAGTCGTGCCCCAGAACTTTGCTTGGTTTCATACAATGGTCTTGGCTGAAGGCTCCATGGCCATGAACTGAATAATGAATGTTCTTTAGTCATTTGTGACTGTATTGAATCCTTTCAAAAACTGCCTTGCTTGATTCAAGCAGTACAAAAAGGAAGGAAAAAAAGAAAGAAAAAAACAGTTTTCGTCTTTGCATTTCTTCTGCAAGAAAAGGAGAAGCAACATCGAGTATCACTCCCCCGCATTATTCATATCCCAGGGGAAGAGATTAAGTTTTGACCTTCGCCATAATCTGCATGTTGGAAGCTGCAGCTTGAAAATACTGGCTCTTTATCTCCCACTTTTACTGAGGTGGTCTCGGGAATGGGCTGGATGAGTTTTTGGCTTTCCGTCTTTTTTGAAAGATCTCTTCCCGTTCATTCATAGACTCCTCCCCAGTGCAAACTCTTTCCAGCGTGCCTCATATGCTCTGTGCGCTCTTTGTAGGCCTGGCACTTGCAGCTAGCCTACAACTGTCTGCCAGTCTCGCAGCTCTGAGGGCTTGGGTGTTAAAAGCCCCAGAACGCTTAGTATGCCTCGTACGTGGAAGAGTGCAAGTGATTTCAAAATAGTGGGTGGACCGGCAGACGCTGCCAACTCCCAGCAAATGTTGCCGAATGTACTGGCCTTGGTCCATGTTGGGGGTAGATTGGCTTGTGCCTCGAATCACTTGAAAGGAGGTGAACGAAATATCTGGAAGAGCAGCGAGTCAGCGAGAGCGATGTGCTGAACGGAGGAGGCCAGGCCCCGGGAGGAGAGAGGAAACTAGGGGGGGAGGCGCTGGAACGGGA
Source organism: Alligator sinensis (assembly GCF_000455745.1). NCBI lineage: Eukaryota > Metazoa > Chordata > Crocodylia > Alligatoridae > Alligator > Alligator sinensis. Next base: position 904,291 of record NW_005842612.1, on the reverse strand, counting down.
GTTTGCAGTGGGAAGGACGGCACAGGAGCATCTGGCACCCGCGAGTGACGGTGGATATTGCAGCTTTTCTACCGACTGGTGGTGCGTTTTCTCTTGGGGCTGTAGAGACCAGCGTTAGGTCCTGCCGCGGCGGTCGCAGGTGTACGTGCCGTGAGGGCTGCTGTACGAACAGGCTGTTTCCTTCGGTTACGTTTCTGTTGCAGTGCAAGCGGCCATTTCTTACAGTGGTGTTGGACTCCGTGGTTGAGAAGGGAGCACCGCTTTGCCCCAAGCCTTTGGGGGGCCTTAGCAGGAGTCAGGACAGTTCTGGAAGCCTTCGTATCCTGCTTGCAGGTGTCTTCGAAGCACAGTTTTGAGCATCCTACTCTTACCTCCCCACCTGCAATTTGCCCATGTAGGATGTCCTTCGGGATGTGCCCATCTTCCATCCTGGGCCAAGGCCCAGGAGAAGCACAATAGCATTTTAACATGCGGAAATTTGAATAAGCCAGGTTTCACTCCTCGTTGCTAGCCAATTTACTCCTTGATGGCTTATTATATGTTGTTAATAATGTAACAATGACCCACTCCCTTTGCACTGTCAGCAGGCGTTGGACCCAGGTCTGACAGCGCATACCCCTACCACTTCTAGTACAAAGAAATTGCTTAGCTGGTCACGCTTGGCAGCGTGCAGCCAACGGAGAGAGATGCGGCATCTACATTACACAATGCTCACCAGTTTGAGCCTTTTTCCTTTGCTAATTACTTTAATCTCACATCTGAAAATTATTTGTCTTATGGGAGGAGTTTCATTTTGAAAAATTGGGCTGTTCCCTGGCATGTGGTGCCCTAGAGGCATTTGTGGTGTGCACAGCCTTGAAAGCTGATTTTTTTTTACTTGTTCAGTCCTTTTTTTTCCCCCCCTTCCTGGAGCCTGAGATTCGGTGAGGCATTGGACAGTGGAATTGGAAAGCTGACAGCAGGGCTGAGCTGAGGTGGGGTACGGAGATGACGGAGGTAGGTCAAACCTACAGCTGAAGACCAGCAGTGTTTCAGTGCAGCTTGCTAGTGTTTGTGCCACAGCTTCATGTCTGGTCTGCAGAGAGGAATCCTGAATGCCATTCACCGTCCCAGTGTTCATTTTGCTGCTAAATACCTCTTTGCCTTTCATGTTCATCTTTTTCTGGCAGCAGTAAGATAACTCAAAACACATTTAAATAAATAGTCTCCTTTTTAATTCTCAGTGTTCAAGAAGCACTTTAAAACATTAAGCCTATAATCATCCCAAATATTTGTTAGGATGAGCTTGGAATAGGTTGGGGTTTTTTTTTCATTTAATCCTCCTCTGTGTTTGCATTTCTAGTTTGCTGTAGCTGTTCATGCGGGACCCGCGCCGCTCTGTGTTTCTAAGAACAGCCCCAAGCTGGGATTCTAGTGCAAGTGTAAAACTCTTTGGTAATATGTGGATGTCCAAGAAGTGAAGCTGAGAGCCATGTTGCCACGTGGCATAATTCAGATTGTACCAGGTCTGTGATCAGTAATTCCATAAGTGATAGCGAATCCTCCGAGACTCTTAATTCTCCAATGCAGCACAAAGCACAGCTGCTGATTCTATTAAGAAGCTGTCCCAGTTTAGAAAAATGAGCTTGCAAGGGAGGAGAATTACTTCTGAGGAAAGACTGGGGGAACTGGGCTTTATTTAGCCTAGAGAAGAGGAGACTGAGAGGAGGCTTAATAGCAGCCTTCAACTCCCTGGAGGGGGGTTCGAGAGAGGCTGGAGCTGGGCTGTCCTCAGTGGGGGCGGACGACAGAACGAGCAGCAGTGGGCTCCAGTTGCAGCAAGGGAAGTTGAGGTTAGACATCAGGAATGAGTTTGTCAGTAGGAGGGCAGTAAAACACTGGGACAGGTTACCCAGAGAAGTGGCGGAGTCACCATCCTTGGAGGTTTTGAAGACCCAGCTACAGCGTGGGACTAGCCAGCGGGCACTCCCCCCACTAGCACCCTCATGCCGCAGTGAGCCCTGGCCACCATTTACATGCATTTTGGTGCACATAATTACTCCGCTGTAAGATAGTACTTTTCCCGAACAGGACTGTTACAGCAGAGTTAATTTACAGCTTCCTAAGATGGACACACATGGAGACGGTAACGCTTTACTGCGGAGATAGGTAATTAGTCAGCTCCATAGCAAGTGCACGTGTAGGTGCACCCAAGAGCCATATCGGGATGAGCACGGATGTGTGGCTTGTGGCACCGCAGACCCCTCTGCGGTGCCACACGTGCAGATGTTCCCTGCAGTGCCGCCTTGCAGCATGGGGGGGTTAACCTTGGGAGAACCCAGGGTCAAAAATACCCACGCCAAAAAACGGGGCAGCGCACGTGCACGTCACCCAAAACCAGAGCCTGGCTGGCCGGAGCTACACTCCAGCTGCCCGCCAGGCTTCCTGCCACAGCTGCAGCCATGGGAGGCCCCCAGGTAAGGCTGCTGGGACCAGCACAGTTACCGGCCCCAGCCTCCCCTGCCCCACCCAGGCTAACCTGTTGTGCACCGGAGCACACGTGGCACGGGCATTCCCCAGGGACAAGTAGGAGCGGCACAAGGCGTGTCACTGCTCATTGTCCTCGGGGAAGCAAACATCCACACTCATCTGGCCACATCCCAGGAGAGCAAACTAAATCCCCCAGAAGCTTTTTTTTTTCTCTACATGCTTTATATTTAAGGGGGTGAAGGAAACTCTTGAGATGAGCTCTTGCTTCAAGTTTGCCATGTTGAGACTATAACTGTAAATTCGGTAGTTTTTCCATCTGATGGTGACTTGTTAAAAAATAAAATAAAATTCTGCTAGTTCCACTGGTTCCCAAGATGCAAGGACTGTTTGAAATGCATGCATTTCCTTTGGACTTTTTACTTGAAAACACTTGCCAGGCACCAAAAACACTACTAGGCAATAGCAGGCAACACTTTCTGTCTTCAGTGCTGCTCTGTATTTATTGTATTTTCTCGCTTGTCTCTTTTATTTTCTCCTAATAATAACATGGCTTGCCCACTAGCTGGAAAATTGACTTTCATGGGTGTTGCTAACACACTGGCTAAGTTTCCCAACTTCTTTTCTGACCAATCAGTTCGATGCTTGTACACCTCTTAAGCATTATCTCACTTAATTTTCTGAAATTTTTCCTGGCTTTGTTAGCATCTCTCTTGTAATCACCAGCAATGTTGGAGCAGAATGGTTTTCTGACAGATCCTATCACTGGGGGAGCATGTCAGACCAAATAAAACCGCTTCTACAAGAACCAATTTAGGACTAACAGCCTTGGAGAGCAAATCAATTTGTATCATTTCCTTATTTTCCACATATTAAATGCAAATGTCTACATTACAGAAATAGCATGGCTGAGACTTTAAAAGCACATAAGTGAGGAAATTCAAAGGTCTGGTTCCTCCAACAGCAATAACTCCTCTGCTTTGTGTTTGTCGGATTTTTCTTTCTGCATCTGGTGCTATATTTAATGTACTCTTTTGGGTATGGGATCTTTTAATTTTGTGTATGTAAATACCTTTGTTGTAAAAAGGAAACGTGGCATTTCGATGGGGCGAGTCTGTTGGTTATTCTGTCTGCCTGGGTATAGTTATATAAACACACGGTCCAATGACCGACTATTAAGATAAATGACATTTCCGTTTCAGACATAGCAAAGATTGTATGCTCGAGAGGGCAGGACCCGCTACGCCGTGCACACAACCGAATGTCAAAATCACCAGTGCCCTGCAGAAAAGCTGCTAGGCCTGCTGGTCTGTATCTATATCATCTGTTAAAAATAGTACAGCTCTTCACTCATAACAAGTCCATACATGGGAAGATCAACAGATAATGCTGGGATGGAGGTTTAGGAAAGAAACAAGAGAGATAGCCCTGGGCCTATAATTAAGTTGTTCTAAAACTGGGTAGTTAATACACATATGAAGCATTTCTCCCCCCGTCCCCCTTATGTTCACAGCAATCAGCAAAATACCTGAGTAGTTGGGGAATAACTTCTTAAGGCTGACTATCTTAGATCAGGGATACTCAACCTCCAGCTGGGCCAGATGTAGTCTACAGAGCCACAGCATCTGGCCCATGAGGCTCCCTGTGGCTCAGGAAATTTGGTGCCAGGAGAGCGGTGGCCATTAATGCCACCACCCCCGCTGCCAAGTTCCTACAGCCCCTTCCTTTCCCCCACGGCCAGATGGGGCTGGGCCAGACGTCGTCCTCCCCACGCAGCCAGCTTGGGGCCAGGCCTTCCGCGCGGGGAGGGCTGCTCTCTTCCGTGCAGCCACTGCGGGCAACCGATCGGGGCCTGAGCACTGCCCAGCCACCTCACCGGGGAACAAGGTGGAGCAGCAACGGCATAGATTATTAGACTTTTTCCTTCCATTCATGAGTTTAAATCAGAGGCTTGCCACTGTCCAGACAAATGGCAGAACGTACAGATATTCTTTGACATCATCCGTTATTCTAATATTTCCAAAAAAATAGAGTAAGGTAGAGCTGTCATTATACGTGGTAGGAACCGTCATTCAAAACAGCAGCGCTCTGCCGAGAGAATTCTAAAAAACAAAAGAAAAAAGGCTAAGGATGGTTTGGTAATATGGCTCACAGTTAGAAAGCTGCGAGTTTTAAGATTTTAATGCAAGACGATTGCTTTGAAGAGTCGGTTCCGCATGACAAACTCAGCTCGTTGCTGGTTCAGTTGCTTTATCGACAGAACAGTAATCTTGTCGCTAACAATCGGTGCTTCTGTGGGTATCATCAAATACAAGTCAATAAAGCAGCAGTTGGTGAGTATAAAAGGAAGAATACAAGGAAAAGTTGGATAAATTAGAAAGTCAAAATGAGAAGGATTCCAATTCACTTGTAAGCTTTGGATGTCATCGCAAAATAAAAAATACAGGAGTAGTAATAATATTTAAGGTAACATCTTTTAGCCAAAGAGACCAGAACAGCTAACTAAGCTTGGTCAGTATAGCTGTCCCCAGCGTACAGGTGAGGAAGCTGAAGGACTTGCTGCCGGTGACCTGTAAGCACAGGGATGTGCGTTCACCCTCGGCGAGTTGGGACCGTTCTTGAAAGAGGCTGCACCCCTTCATTGCTCACTGGACTTTCAAGGAAGACAATCCAGGTCTCCTTACCCCACCAGTAACACCTTTTGGTGAAAAGGGGACAGAAGCGGCTCAGAGCTCCTTTAATATCTGGTCAGACTGAAGCTCCAAAAAAGAACGATTTTCTGCCAGCATCTGGTCATGAAAATGATGCTTTCTTTGCACTTCTGCCATGCAACAGTTTGGGGAGCGTTCATGATGCTACAGCTTGTCACAACCCAAAAGGTGTGATTTTTATTTGTGTGTGCTTCGGCACTGCTAAATTGTCCCCGCTAAATTGCAAGCTTCCTTGCACGGTGGAGTTTTCTGCTGGAAAGGAGACCCCCGGTGCAAGGGAGAATTTCCCGCCAATTTGGAGCTTGTTTTGCAGGGTGCATTTCTTTGCTGCAGAGAGGAGATACTCGTTGCAAAGAGTTCCCGCCATTGGTATGCTAATTCGAGTCCCATTATTGGCCAGTTCTAAATTATTCACACGTGGCGGCTAGTGATTGGCTTGCTAGCCGTATAAGAGGCTTGAGTGGTTTCCGCCCAAGTTGGAGGACTCCACGAACAAGGGAGGAGGAGACTTCACGCTGTGTGAAGATCTCTAAGCGCTGCGGATCCTCA